>NW_022263443.1:0-56005 GCF_002021735.2 Oncorhynchus kisutch | reverse complement strand
GTAACTAGGGTCAAGCGCCACGCAAGGGGAAATTGACAGATCTCACACCCAGTCGAATCAGGGACCCACCAAACCAGCAACCTCTCGGGCCCACCGGCCCAAGGTCAAAACGCCAGGCCACCAACCATCCAAGACCCCACATAGCAGCCCCCTACCCCCAAAAACCTCTCAACATTCTGGTACTCAAATGAAACTGGTATACTTACCTTATTGATGCTATTTTTGCTTCTCCATCAGTTTTGTTCCTGATCTAATCAATTTACACTTTGCAATATCCAAATCATGCATCCAATCAATGTCTTTAGTAATATCCAATCATATCATATCCAATAGGTCTCAAGTTAGAATCTAGAAATGTACATTCTAATTAATCTATATAATATTTACATTTTTAAATACCAATATTCAAATCTATACTTCATAATCAATAGACATTTAAAAATATATTTTTTATTTGAGATATTATCATGTCTTAAGAAAAACAAAAGTAACCCTGTTTTTGAGTAAGCTTTCGTATACGTGGATTTGATGTGGCATAAACCAAACACAATATCTTAAGTCAAAAATAAGTTAGAACACAGCGCCTGTATTCTCTCATGTGACTTCAGGTCCTCTGACAGGGAAAATGTATTTCCACACTGAGAAGATTGGAAAGGCTTCTCTCCATAGTGTCCTCGTTCATGCACTTTCAGGTTCCCTACATTTCTAAAACTCTTTCCACACTGGGAGCAGTGGAAAGGCATCTCTCCTGTTGTGTGTCATCTCATGCATTTTCAAGTTCCCTAACTAGGTAAAACTTTTCCACAGTGTGTGTCCACTCATGTGATTTCAGGTAGCCTAGCTGAGTAAATCTATTTCCACAGTCTGAGCAGTGGTAGGGCTTCTCCCCTGTGTGTGTTCTCTCATGCGTTTTCAGATTCCATAACCAAGTAAACCTCTCCGCACTGGGAGCAGTGAAAGGCTTCTCTCCTTCTCATGTGTGTGTCATTTCATGCGTTTTCAAGGTCCCTAACTGGCTAAAGCTTTTTCCACACTGGGAGCAGCTGAAAGGCTTCCCTCCTGTGTGTGTCATCTCATGCATTTTCAGGTTCCATGAATGGGTAAAACTTTTCCCACACAAGGAGCAGTGGAATGGTTGTTCTCCTGGGTGTATTCTCTCGTGATCTCTCAGATGCGCTGACTGAATAAATCTCTTTCCACATTGGTCACATTGGAAAGGCCTCTCTACTAAGTGCGTTCTCTCATGTTTTTTCAGGTCCCCAGATGAGAAAAATTCTTTTCCACACTGGGAGCATAGATATGGCTTCTTTCCAGTGTGTGTTCTTTCATGCAGTTTTAGATTGCCCGAGTGTCCAAAACCCTTTCCACACTGGGAGCATAGATATGGCTTCTCTCCAGTGTGTGTTCTTTCATGCACTTTTAGATGCCCTGAGAGTCTAAAACCCTTTCCACACTGGGAGCATTGATATGGCTTCTCTCCTGTATGTATCATCTCATGCGTTTTCAGGTTCCCCGAGTGTCTAAAACACTTTCCACACTGGGAGCAGTGGTGTGGTCTTGCTGGTTTGGTCTTCTGTGGGTCTGGTTCCCCTGAAGGACTTTTCCTTCTGTGAGAGTCTGGTCTTTCACCTGCTGAAGACAAAACAGAATATTTGGTTAAACAGAGAGACCTGAAAGAAACCTCTACATCAGTGGTTCCTAAATGTTTTATAGTCTCATACCCCTTCAAAACATTCGACCTCCAGCTGCGAATCCTCCTCTTAGCACCAGGATCAGCGCAGTCTCAAATGTTTTTCAAACTCTCAAATCATTGTAAGCCTGCCACACACACACTATACGATACATTTATTAAACATAAGAATGAGTTTGTCGCAACCCGACTCGTGGGAAGTGACAAAGAGCTGTTGTAGTACCAGGGCACAAATAATAATAATCAATAATGTTGTACTTTATTTAGCCATCTCACATAGAAAACTTTATTTGTTCATCAAAAATATAGTAACTCACCACAGATTAATGAGAAGGGTGTGAATAACTCACCACAGATTAATGAGAAGGGTGTGCTTGAAAGGATGCACATAACTCTGCAATGTTGGGTTGTATTGGAGAGAGTAACAGTCTTAAAATAATTTTCCCACACACAGTCTGTGCCTGTTATTTAGTTATCGTGCTCGTGAGGGCCGAGAATCCACTCTCACATAGGTACGTGGTTGCATGTATACATGTAATGTGTAACATGAACCCCTATGAGTGTCATCTGATGAAGATCATCAAAGGTTAGTGATTAATTTCATCTATATTTCTGCTTTTGTGACTCCACTCTTTGGCTGGAAAAATGGCTGTGTTTTTCTGTGACTTGGTGTGACCTAACATAAATCGTTGTGGTGCGTTCGCTGTATAGCCTTTTTGAAATCAGACACTGTGGCTGGATTAACGAGAAGTTTTATCTTTAAAATGGTGTAAAATACTTGTATTGCTTGAGGAATTTTAAATTATGAGATTTTTGTTGTTTTGAATTTGGCGGCCCTGCACTTTCACTGGCTGTTGGCGGGGTGGGACGCTACGTCCCAAATATCCCAGAGTGGTTAAGCCATTTTGCCACAACTTTGAGAGTCTGCTAAATGACTCAGTACAGTAAGTCTCTGGATCAGTGTTCTTCTAAATGACTCAGTACCGTAAGTCTCTGGATCAGAGAGTCTGCTAAATGACTCAGTACCGTAAGTCTCTAGATCAGGTAGTCTGCTAAATGACTCAGTACCGTAAGTCTCTGGATCAGAGAGTCTGCTAATGACTCAGTACCGTAAGTCTCTGGATCAGAGAGTCTGCTAAATGACTCAGTACCGTAAGTCTCTGGATCAGAGAGTCTGCTAAATGACTCAGTACCGTAAGTCTCTGGATCAGAGAGTCTGCTAAATGACTCAGTACCGTAAGTCTCTGGATCAGAGAGTCTGCTAAATGACTCAGTACCGTAAGTCTCTGGATCAGAGAGTCTGCTAAATGACTCAGTACCGTAAGTCTCTGGATCAGGGAGTCTGCTAAATGACTCAGTACCGTAAGTCTCTGGATCAGAGTCTGCTAAATGACTCAGTACCGTAAGTCTCTCTAGATCAGGTAGTCTGCTAAATGACTCAGTACTGTAAGTCTCTCTAGATCAGGTAGTCTGCTAAATGACTCAGTACTGTAAGTCACTGGAGCAGTGTCTGCTAAATGACTCAGTACTGTAAGTCTCTGGATCAGAGAGTCTGCTAAATGACTCAGTACAGTAAGTCTCTGGATCAGTGTCTTCTAAATGACTCAGTACAGTAAGTCTCTGGATCAGTGTCTTCTAAATGACTCAGTACAGTAAGTCTCTGGATCAGAGCGTCTGCTAAATGACTCAGTACAGTAAGTCTCTGGATCAGTGTCTGCTAAATGACTCAGTACTGTAAGTCTCTGGATCAGAGCGTCTGCTAAATGACTCAGTACAGTAAGTCTCTGGATCAGTGTCTTCTAAATGACTCAGTACTGTAAGTCTCTGGATCAGAGAGTCTGCTAAATGGCTGAAATGTAAATATTGAACAGCAGAGTGCGTCATCACAGAGTGGCTGTAGTGTTAAAGTGATAATACCAAATGCTAACCTCTCCTGTTATTGTAATGGTGAGAGGTTAGCATGTCTTGGGGGTATGATATATATATAAATGGTAACCTCTCCTGTTATTGTAATGGTGAGAGGTTAGCATGTCTTGGGGTTATGATATATATATATATATATATATAATATATATATATAAAAATGCTAACCTCTCCCGTTATTGTACATCCCTCTTATCCCTTGCTTGCTAGCTAGCCATCTACGGCTAACACTGTCACATCAAACAATGTATCCAGAATAACAGCAAAAGGCTGGCATCCCTCTTATCCCTTGCTTGCTAGCTAGCCATCTACGGCTAACACTGTCACATCAAACAATGTATCCAGAATAACAGCAAAAGTAGCCGTATTTGCCTTTAAGCTTTTTGAACAAAAATATAAAAAGCAACATAATCCATCCACCTGACAGGTGTGGCATATCAAGAAGCTGATTAAACAGCATGATCATTACAGAGGTGCACCTTGTGCTGGGGACAATAAAAAAGCAACATAATCCATCCACCTGACAGGTGTGGCATATCAAGAAGCTGATTAAACAGCATGATCATTACAGAGGTGCACCTTGTGCTGGGGACAATAAAAAAGCAACATAATCCATCCACCTGACAGGTGTGGCATATCAAGAAGCTGATTAAACAGCATGATCATTACAGAGGTGCGCCTTGTGCTGGGGACAATAAAAAGGTCACTCTATAATGTGCAGTTTTGGTCACACAACACAATGCCACAGATGTCTCAAGTTGAGGGGAACTTGCAATTGTCATGATGACGGCAGAAAGTCCATAACAGCTGTTAGAGAATTAAATGTTAATTTCTCTACAATAAGCAGTCTCCAACTTCATTTCAGAAAATATGGCAGTGTGCCCAACCGGCCTCATAACCGCAGACCATGTTTAACCAAGCCAGCCCAGGATCTCCACATCCAGCGTGATCGTCTGAGGCCAGTCAACCCAGACAGCTGTTGAAACTGTGTTTTTTTCCACAACCGAACAATTTCTGCACAAACTGTCAGAAACCGCCGCAGAGAAGCTCATCTGTGTGTGCATCGTCCTCACCAGGGTCTTGACCTGACTGTAGTTCGGTGTTGTAACAGACTTCAGTGGGCCACTGGAGAAGTGTGCTCAATGTTTGAATCCCGGGTTTCAACTGTACCAGGCAGTTGGCAGAAAGCATGTATGGTGTCGTGTGAGCGAGCGAGCGGTTTGCTGATGTCATCGTTGTGGACAGAGTGCCCCATGGTGGCAGTGGGGTTGTGACAGTGGGCAAGCGTCAGATACAGATAACGAACAATTGCATTTTTATCAACGGCAATTTGAATGTACATTGACATTGGCTCGACTTGTACGACAGTGTTCCACTTCCTGCCAATATCCAGCAACTTCGCACAGCCATTGAAGAGGAGTGGGGCAACATTCCACAATCAACATCCTGATCATATGAGAAGGACATGTGTCGTGCTGCTTGAGACAATTGGTGGTCATAACAGATACTGACTGGTTTTCTGATCCACACCCCTACCTTAAAAAAACACTAAATAACTTAAAAGGTACACTACATTACTTTTGGTCATGTAGTGTACCTTTTAAATGTTTTTTATTTTTTTTAAAATATGTATTCATTTCATTACAAAAAAAGGTAACACTACATGACCAAAAAAAGTATGTCGACACCTGCTTGTCGAACGTCTAATTCCAAACTCATGGCCATTAATATGGAGTTCCCCCCCCCCCCCCCCCCCTTTTGCTGCTATGTCAGGATATCTATTGAAATGATTACACATGTCAGGATATCTATTGAAATGATTACACATGTCAGGATATCTATTGAAATGATTACACATGTCAGGATATCTATTGAAATGATGCATTTGGGGAGAAATACAGATCCCTAAATGATCAAGTAATGAATACCAAAATCATGGGTATTAATATGGAGTTGGTCCCACCTGTGATGCTATTACAGCCTCCACTATTCTGGGAAGGCGTTCTACTAGATGTTGGAACATTGCTGCGGGGACTTGCTTCTTTTCAGCCACAAGAGCATTTGTGAGGTCGGGCACTGATGTTGGGCGATTAGGCCTGGCTCGCAGTCGGCGTTCCAATTCAACCAAAAGGTGTTCGATAGGGTTGAGGTCAGGACTATGTGCAGGCCAGTCAAGTTCTTCCACACCAATCTCGACAAACCCTTTCTGTATATACCTCGCTTTGTGCACAAGGACATTGTCATGCTGAAACAGAAAAGGGCCTTCCCCAAAATGTTGCCATTAATTCAGAAGCACAGAATCATCTAGAATGTCATTGTATGCTGTAGCAATTTAGGTCTCCCTTCACTGGAACTAAGGGGCCTAGTACAAACCATGAAAAACAGCCCCAGAACATTATTCCTCCTCCACCAAAAACATTACAGTTGGCACTATGAATTGGGACAAGTAGCGACTCCTGGCATCCGCCAAACCCAGATTCGTATATCAGACTGCCAGAAGGTGAAGCGTGATTCGTCACTCCAGAGAATGCGTTTCCACTGTACCAGAGTCCAATGCCAGCAAGCTTCACACCACTCCAGCCGACGCTTGGCATTGCGCATGGTGATCTTAGGCTTGTGTGCGGCAGCTGGGCCATGGAAACCCTTTTCATGAAGCTCCCGACGAACAGTTATTGTGCTGACATTTCTTCCAGAGGCAGTTTGGAACTGGGTAGTGAGCGTTGCAACACTACGAGCTTCAGAGGACCCGTTCTGTGAGCTTTGTAACGGAGGACAGACGATTTCTTACATGCTACGAGCTTCAGAGGTCCCGTTCTGTGAGCGTTGCAACCGAGGACAGACGATTTTTTACACGCTACGAGCTTCAGCTGTCCCGTTCTGTGAGCTTTTGTGGACTACCACTTCGCAGCTGAGCCATTGTTGCGCCTAGATTTTTTCACACTTCATAATAACAGCACTGACAGTTGACTGGGGCAGCTCTAGCAGGGCAGAAATTTGACCGACTGACTTGTTGGAAAAGTGGCATCCTATGACAGTGCCACATTGAAGGTCACTGAGCTCTTCAGTAAGGTCATTCTACTGCCAATGTTTGTGTGTGTGTGGAGATTGCATGGCTGTGTGCTCGAGTTTATTCACCTGTCAGCAACGGGTGTGGCTGAAATAGCCGAATCCACTCATTTGAAGGGTTGTCCACAGATAGTGTAGCTACTCTAGTGAAAATGGGCTTCTATAAAGTGGTTCAACAATCTTGGGCAGATGGCCAAGTTCCAAATTTTTATTGTCACGTGCACTAATATAGCGAAATGCCTTTCTTGCTTAATGTTTCCCCCAAATGTTTTATTGCATTTTATTCATGCTGGCTTTGGCAGGCTACCTGAGACATGAAACCGATAGCTGGGAGGGCAGACAGGCTACCTGAGACATGAAACAGACAGGCTGGGCTGAGACATGAAACTGATAGCTGGGAGGGCAGACCGGCAAATTGGTCATTAATACATTTGTCGACAGCCTAAATGGGTATTGGAAACACTTCAACCTCTACATTCTCATTAGACACCGTGTTTTTACGAAAAAATGATTTGTATTTTAGGTGAGATGTCATTACGTTTTTTTTATTTTTATTTTTTTATCGACAGGAGCACCCTATAGCAGGCAACTGTCGCATCTATTTTCTAGTGAGATTGGAACCTATGATCTCCTGTTCTCTACCCGTAGAATTAGTCCACTGCGCCATCAGGGCGGAGCTAGAACACAACGTTTTATATTCGGATTATTTAAAATTTGAGAATGGTTACATACCGGGGTCTCCAGCCCCCATCCCGTAGCTGTTTACCAAAACAAGCTTTGGGCCAGTAACTGAAACGTCGCTGGTTCGATTCCCTGAGCCAACTAGGTGAATCATCTGTCGATGTGCCCGTGAGCAAGTCACTTAACAATAATTGCTCCAGTCAGTGGTTCTGGATAAGAGCCTCTGCTAAATGACTAAAATTGGGGTTTTTTTAAGTGTCATGGCGGACATTTTGTTGTTTGACAAGGTTTTGCTCCAGTTTTTAAAATAGTACTCACTGGTGTTAATCAGATCTCCAGTCTCGTCCTCTTTCACTCTGGAAGCTTCTTCATCGCCTTTCACTGTGACATCCTTCTCTTCCTCCTCTTCTTTCACGACAATATTAAGCCACAGACCCTGTTCTCGGTCCAGCAGACGTCCTCTTCTTTAGCAGGCGGAGAGTACCTTGGTGAGCTCATGGTCAGGGATTTTAGCTAGCTAGTTAGCATGAGCGACTAGCCTTGTGCTAAGTTAGCTAACTAACAATGTAAATACGGGGTGGTGGACTTGGTTAACTAGTAGATACGACAGACGTGTGTTTAAAACACAATGACTAATATACACCGAAAACGTCTGAAGAGCTCCAACGTTTCGGCTATGTTGGCTAGCAAGATACCGAGGTGGCTGATTAGCTGTTGAAGAAGAAGCGTCCCGTCCACTACATTTAATGCCACGTCACGCTCCGGCAGAATCGCCTGTAAAACGCATATCGCCATCTGCTGACTGGAGTGGGACGGGTAATGCAGTTTCAGGAAATATTTAATACAATTTTTCATGTTGGTCTTTTGATCAATCACATGTAATATTTTAAGAATTTGATATTTTTCAGAGCTGATTTGTTAGGTCCCCCAAAAATATCTGAAATGGTCTGCCTTTGTAAACAGCCTACTGCTCCTACATGGTGTAACAATACATTATGTATATAATGAACAGACTAGGGCTATACTGCTCCTACATGGTGTAACAATACATCATGTAGATGTATATAATGAACAGACTAGGGCTATACTGCTCCTACATGGTGTAACAATACATACAGCCACTGCAACATTTTCAGTTTCTCTGGTTTTACTATTTATAGGTGTAACAATACATCATGTATATAATGAACAGACTAGGTCTATACTGCTCCTACATGGTGTAACAATACATCATGTATATAATGAACAGACTAGGGCTATACTGCTCCTACATGGTGTAACAATACATCATGTAGATGTATATAATGAACAGACTAGGTCTATACTGCTCCTACATGGTGTAACAATACATCATGTAGATGTATATAATGAACAGACTAGGGCTATACTGCTCCTACATGGTGTAACAATACATCATGTAGATGTATATAATGAACAGACTAGGGCTATACTGCTCCTACATAGTGTAACAATACATCATGTATATGTATATAATGAACAGACTAGGGCTATACTGCTCCTACATGGTGTAACAATACATCATGTAGATGTATATAATGAACAGACTAGGGCTATACTGCTTCTACATGGTGTAACAATACATCATGTAGATGTATATAATGAACAGACTAGGGCTATACTGCTCCTACATGGTGTAACAATACATCATGTAGATGTATAAAATGAACAGACTAGGTCTATACTGCTCCTACATGGTGTAACAATACATCATGTATATAATGAACAGACTAGGGCTATACTGCTCCTACATGGTGTAACAATACATACAGCCACTGCAACATTTTCAGTTTCTCTGGTTTTACTATTTATAGGTTCGTGTTTGGGTAAAATGAACATTTCTCCCAAATTACAAATAAAAATATTCTAATTTAGAGCATTTATTTGCAGAAAATGACAACTAGTCAAAATAACAAAAAAAAAGATGCAGTGTTGTCAGACCTCGAATAATGCAAAGAAAATAAGTTCATATTCATTTTTAAAACAACACAATACTAATGTTTTCTTCACTTAGGAAGAGTTCGGAAATCACTTTTTTTTTTTTTCAATATTTGGTGGAATAACCCTGATTTTCAATCACAGCTTACATGCGTCTTGGCATCCAGGTCGCAATTGTAAATGAGAACTTGTTCTCAACTTGCCTACCTGGTTAAATAAAGGTGTAATAAAAATAATAATGCTCTCCACCAGTCTTTCACATTGATGTTGGGTGACTTTATGCCTCTCCTGGCGTAAACATTCAAGCAGCTGGGCTTTGTTTGATGGCGTGTGACCATCCATCTCCCTCTTGATCACATTCCAGAGGTTTTCAATGGGGTTCAGGTCTGGAGATTGGGCCGGCCATGACAGGGTCTTGATCTGGTGGTCCTCCATCCACACCTTGATTGACCTGGCTTTGTGGCATGGAGTATTGTCCTGCTGGAAAAAACAACCCCTCAGAGTTGGGGAACATTGTCAGAGCAGAAGGAAGCAAGTTTTCTTCCAGGACAACCTTGTATGTGGCATGATTCATGCGTCCTTCACAAATATAAATCTGCTCGATTCCAGCCTTGCAGAAGCACCCCCAACCCCAGATCATCACTGATCCTCCACCAAATTTCACAGTGGGGTGAGACCTGGCGAGGCCTACAAGCCAGTGTCTCGCAACCACTGTGAAATTCTGTGGAGGATCAGTGATGATCTGGGGGATGCTTCTGCAAGGCTATTGAACTTCAGTTCATGAAAAAAAACTAGCGGGGTTACGTGTTATGAAGCTAGCCACAACAGTGGAATTTGCGGTTTGCCTTCAAGATAAAAGTCCCTCGTTGAAAGAAGGTTACAATTGGTGGAATCGTGCCATATTTAGACTAGATAATGTTAAACAAGGTTGGATTGCGGACTAATGAAATGGGGTCGACTCAGTATCCAAATACTTTTTTCTCAGACTCCAACATCCACGTTGCATAGTTTTTCCTCTGGAATAGTGTTCAATACCCATAGGTTGACAATAAATGTGGCTCAATTCACAGTGGTTTGGGTCCCGCAATAGGAGCTACGACACTAATGTTCTCTGGGTGTCACTGAGTAGACTGATACCCCATGTCATTGAGCCACACTCCATAGGTACGGCTGTACAGTGAAATAAGTATGTCCCCTAATGCAATTCTAAAGTCTAATACATCCAGTGTGATTAAAACAGATTTTTGTCATATTAACAAATTGTCTTTTGTTGACTTTATATAACATTCTAACCTCTTTAGCATGATCTATTCAATTACGGCACAATTCCACTATTTGTATTCATTTTCATCACTGTTAATTACATACTTTTATTTTGAAGGCTAACCACAAAGTCCACTATTTAGCTAATCCTTATTGTGGCTCGCTTCACATAGATGGGTCCGAACACCATTAATCAAATAAAAACGGTCTTATAAATGAGGGTTCTTTTTAGATGATGACACCTCGCTATATAGTTAGCTAGCGCTACTGAAACAGATGTCGTTTTGCTATGTTTTTGGGGGAAGAACATTGTTAGCATCCATGAGCTAGCTAGCTTTTTTTAATGACCTGCACTGTAGGTGCGCGAGACAACTTTACCAGCATCATAGCATATGAAATACGAGTGATCATGTAATCAATGTGTAATAACTACGGGGGGGAAAAAATGTATAAATGCGTTAAATTATTATGTGACGTGCAGTCATATTCAGGTCCTGATTGGTCAACAAGCTTATTTGACACATCAAAGTGTTTTTTTTGACACGCAAAGACCCCAATGGCGTTCCACATCCCCAACACACACAGAAAAACACACAGAGCCAGAGTAAAAAAAAGAAGACTATTTAATCAGAGAGAGAGTGTACATAGAATCTACATAAAAACTGACACACTCCATATTCAATTAATATCTTGTGATTTAAAAACATAAAACATACAAATGTATTTTTGAGTAGGTTTTCTCCAATTTGATTTCATATGGAAAAAAGAGCATAAACAAAACCACAAAGCACCACTTTTCAGTATAAGATGAGAAGTGTGTTACCTCATGAATTGAGGATGAGAAGTGTGTTACCTCAATGTGCGTGTTACCTCATGAATTGTAAGTATGTGAAAAATCACTCTCCACATTGGGAGCATGAGTAAAGCTTCTCCCCTGTGTGTGTAACCTCAGTCTTTCAGGTGCCTGAACTGGGGAAATATCTTTCTACACTGGGAGCATTCGTAACATTTCTCTCATGTGTGGATTCTTTCATGTGATTTCAGTTGCCGTAACCAGGTAAATGTCATTCCACACTGGCAGCAGCGGAAAGGCTTTTCCCCAGTGTGTCTTTGCTCATGATTCTTCAGGAAGCGTAATGAGGTAAAATTCTTTCCACACTGGGAGCAGTGATGTGGCTCTTCTTCTTTGTGTGTCCTCTCGTGTGATTTCAGGTTACCTAACCGGTTAAAACTCTTTCCACACTGGGAACATTGGAAAGGCTTTTCGCCTGTGTGGATTCTCTCATGTATTTTCAGGCTCCCGAACTGGGTAAAACTCTTTCCACACTGGGAACATTGGTAGGGCTTCTCTCCGGTGTGTGTTCTCTCATGCTCTTTCAGTTGCCTTACCCAGCTGAAACGCTTTTCACAATATAAACAGTAGTAAGGCTTTTCCCCTGTATGTACTCTTTTATGGTCCTTCAGGTTACTTAACCGCTTAAAAGTATTACCACATTGAAGGCATTTGTGAGGCTTGTCTCCTGTGTGCATTCTCTCATGTGATTTCAGGCAACTTAACTGTGAACATCTCTTTCCACACTGGGAGCATTGGTAAGGCTTCTCTCCTGTGTGAATTCTAGTATGTATTTTCAGGCTCCCTAACTGGGTAAAACTCTTTCCACACTGGGAACATTGGTAAGGCTTCTCTCCAGTGTGTATTCTTTCATGCACCTTTAGTGTCCGTAACTGGGTAAAAGTCTTTCCACAGTGGGAACAGTGGTGTCGTCTTGCTGGTTCAGACGTCTCTTGCTCTGGATCTTCTGAGTCTGGTGTCTCTCCTACCAAAGACAAACCGTGGGTTTAATTTAACAGGGAGATCAGGGTCGTATTCACTCGTAACTAAAACGAAACGGTGTTCACGAATGAATACGACCCTGAATGAAACCTTCACATGATAAAAACTGTCTTCCTATTAGGTTTAATCCAAATCAAATCCTTCAATAAACCTGAGGCCAAGTTCCATAGGTGTTTTTCTGGTGCTCATTATGAAACAATGAGTCAGTAGCCAACAATCAGACAAAAGAAAGGTGGAGTCAATTAGGCCTATTTCATAGGTTCTTATTGGTCAGCATTTGGCTCCTGTTCTGTCTTTCAATGTCCACAATCATTAATTAAACACAGTCCTCGATTAACACAGTCCTCGTCATATTAGCAGCCCAGGCATCTTTAGATCTCTTTCTAAGTTCCTGACGGAGATGTTTAACAATGGTGTTTTACTGCGAATTGCATTTTGGCAAATGTTTTAAAAGGATGTTTTTGTTGGCTGCTTCAATACAGGAGTTGCATGTTCTGTTAATATTAATGACCATAATCCTAATCTAAATATGATTTCTGTATTGGCCACATTCATAATTAAGTAGGAAATTGCATGCATTTTGGCCCTTACAGAGTAGGAGGGCAAGTCTCAAAGAAGGCTTTTCAGTCAATCATATTTCATGGCTTTTTGAAAGAGCTCTTGGAGCTTGTTTCTCCACTCACAGCTGTCCCCCAGTGTTAGTTATAACATGGTTAGGCATATCGAAGGAAAGGCTTGGCTGAACACAAACCAAAAACATTTAAGTTTGTGATTTTCATTATTACATCACAGAGGAAAACAACCGTTATGGATGTTACAGACGGACAGACATTCCGATCTAAAAATGTCTTGATTCAAATCTATCATAACACATTGGCTTACATTTGGCATATTTTTAAGTAGATGGGCAAAACAAGTGACCTAAGAGACTGAGCGTCGTCGTCAGTGCCAGGCGGGCCTGATCCAGTGTCTCAGAAACGGCCGCCCTCCTGGGCTTTTCACGCCTGACAGTGTCTAGGATTGGAGGTAAAGGAGGATCTGACCCGGTACTAGATGGGTGTACCTAATAAATTGGCCGGTGAGTGTCTCTTAATTGTTCATGTTCTCTCTAAATAAGCTTTGTCGAACAATTAAAAGGTCAAATACACTGCATTTCAAACAGTCATCAATAATCTAATGAATTCAGGGCTTGTGAAATTATACCAAGGATAAATACATTCCTTCCACAACCATAAGTTTAAATAGTTTATTAACCTGCTTTTATGCAATAATCTCAAGAATAAATTGAAGAAGAATAAATACTACAGGACTATTTCACAGATAGTTGATAAACACAATGAGAAATTTATTTTAGCATATATATATATAAATATATGATATTCCTAACAACCACAAGCAATTGTTGATGTCTTGAAAAATGATGTGTGAGAGAACGAGAGAGCGAGAGAATCTTAGCCAGAACACATCATTTTTCAAGATATCAACAAATGCTTATGGATGTTAGGAATATCATAAGGAAAGAAAGGAAAGAAACCAATATAAACCATGTATAAACCTTGATGAAAGTTCTCTATAGAGATAAAGTTTTAATATGATCCGATGTATGCTGCAGGTTTTACAAAAACATTTCCTCTCCGTCACCCCCTCCTCCCTCTCTTTACAAGACGAAAGAACACACAAACAAAACTGTACTGTAAAATGTGGCCTGTACTGCTTCATTAACATCTTAACTAATACTGGAGGAAAGCTGTGAGTGGAAAAAACAAGCTCTCTGAGCCCTTTCTAAAAGCCATGAAATATGATTGGACCGCAACAAGGTAATGGTCAAAATTCAGGCAATTTCCTCCCTAAACGTTTCAAATAAAGCCTGAAATCCTAAATACAGACGTTAAAAGGGCTGATTTGTGATTTTGCCACTGGGGCTCTTCAGCTACTCCCCCAGAGCCAGAGGAACTTGTGGATACCATTTGTATGTCTCTGTGTCCTGTATGAAGGAATTTAGAGGTAGTTTTGCAAGCCAATTTCTAACTAGCGTTAGCACAATGGCTGGAAGTCTACAGGTATCTGCTAGCATATACCCATAGACTTCCAGTCATTTTGTTAACGCTCGTTAGCAATCTCGCAAAAAAGCGTGTAACATGTAACATCCATAAAGCTTCTATTTGGGTTTTTTTCTCCAACATGCCAATATTTAGAATTCAGATTTCCTGGGTATACACTCAGGGGTACTACAGACAAACACATCAAACGTTTAATTTATATTTTGTATTACATTTCTGTGAGACATTAAAGTTGTGATCTCCGTGCAAATGTAATGTCTATAACGCTGGAATCGCCCATAACTTCAGTAGAATGACCCTTCAAAATGACATCGGTTCAACAGAAAGACATATTCAGGGACATCGGTTCAACAGAAAGAGATATTCAGGGTCATCTGTTAAACAACTGCAGAGTTTGTGCCCCTTTGTTTAAAGACACTACTCACTGGTGTTAATCAGATCTCCATTCTGCTCTTCTTCCTCCTCCAATGTGACAGTGATCTCCCCCTCCTCCTTCACTCCAAAAACGTCTTCCTCTTCTTTCACCGTGACAGTCGTCTCCTCTTTCACTGTACAAACGGCACCCTCTTGTTTAACTTCCTCTCCCTTTTTCACTGAAACGTCTTCCTCTTTCACTGTAATAGCCTCATCCTTTACTTCTTGTTTAACTGTGACAGCCTCTTCTTCCTTCTCATCTTTCACGAGAGCTTCTCTCTCCGTCCAGCAGTCCTCCTCTTCAGCAGAGGGGTGGTAGCTTTTTGAACTCATGGTCGGGGATGTTAGCATTAGCGATTAGCCTAGTGCTACTGCTACCTTAACCAGACAGCTAGCTGACGTACATATGATATTAAAAGGGATAACTAGTAGATACGACAGACGTGTGTTTAAAACAGAGTGGCGAATAAACACCAAAAGCATATAAAGAGCTCAAATGTTCCTGCTACGTCGCCTAGCAAAGCGAGGTCGCAGTTGTGGTTGAACAAACTTCCCGTCCATTAGATTATACGTCACACAGGCAGCATTACCTGAAAGACGCCATTAGCCATCTGCTGACTAGAGTATGTAACGCAGTTTAGGAAATTAATATGTATTTGATTTATTTTCATTTATTTCGTAAAAGAATAATTAAGAATAGTTAAATGAAAACGTACAAACAGAAGCATGTGTTAATCGGTGCTGGTCTTGAGTGACGGCTCCCGAGTGGTACAGCGATCTAAGGCACTCACTCTAGACCAGAACCGATATCACAATAAGCAGAGATGTCTATACTGCTCCTACATGGTGTAACAATACATCATGTAGATGTATATAATGAACAGACTAGGTCTATACCCCAAATCAAATCAAATCACATTTTATTTGTCACATACACATGGTTAGCAGATGTTAATGCGAGCGTAGCGAAATGCTTGTGCTTCTAGTTCCGACAATGCAGTAATAACCAACGAGTAATCTAGCTAACAATTCCAAAACTACTACCTTATACACATAAGTGTAAAGGGATAAAGAATATGTACATAAAGATATATGAATGAGTGATGGTACAGAGCGGCATAGGCAAGATGCAGTAGATGGTCTCGAGTACAGTATATACATATGAGATGAGTATGTAAACAAAGTGGCATAGTTTAAAGTGGCTAGTGATACATGTATTACATAAAGATGCAGAAGATGATATAGAGTACAGTATATACGTATACATATGAGATAAATAATGTAGGGTATGTAAACATCATATTAAGTAGCATTGTTTAAAGTGGCTAGTGATATATTTTACATCAATTCCCATTATTAAAGTGGCTGGAGTTGAGTCAGTGTGTTGGCAGCAGCCACTCAATGTTAGTGGTGGCTGTTTAATTAACAGTCTGATGGCCTTGAGATAGAAGCTGTTTTTCAGTCTCTCGGTCCCAGCTTTGATGCACCTGTACTGATCTCGCCTTCTGGACGATAGCGGGGTGAACAGGCAGTGGCTCGGGTGGTTGTTGTCCTTGATGATCTTTATGGCCTTCCTGTGACATCGGGTGGTGTAGGTGTCCTGGAGGGCAGGTAGTTTGCCCCCGGTGATGCGTTGTGCAGACCTCACTACCCTCTGGAGAGCCTTACGGTTGTGGGTGGAGCAGTTGCCGTACCAGGCGGTGATACAGCCCGACAGGATGCTCTCGATTGTGTATCTGTAGAAGTTTGTGAGTGCTTTTGGTGACAAGCCGAATTTCTTCAGCCTCCTGAGGTTGAAGAGGCGCTGCTGCGCCTTCTTCACGATGCTGTCTGTGTGGGTGTCCACAATCATCGTCCACAATCATCTCCTTAGTTTGTTGACATTGAGTGTGAGGTTATTTTCCTGACACCACACTCCGAGGGCCCTCACCTCCTCCCTGTAGGCCGTCTCGTCGTTGTTGGTAATCAAGCCTACCACTGTTGTGTCGTCCGCAAACTTGATGATTGAGTTGGAGGCGTGCGTGGCCACGCAGTCGTGGGTGAACAGGGAGTACAGGAGAGGGCTCTGAACGCACCCTTGTGGGGCCCCAGTGTTGAGGATCAGCGGGGTGGAGATGTTGATACCTACCCTCATCCCCTGGGGGCGGCCCGTCAGGAAGTCCAGTACCCAGTTGCACAGGGCGGGGTCGAGACCCAGGGTGATGACGAGTTTGGAGGGTACTATGGTGTTAAACGCTGAGTTGTAGTCGATGAACAGCATTCTCACATAGGTATTCAAATCACATCAAATCAAATTTATTTATATAGCCCTTCGTACATCAGCTGATATCTCAAAGTGCTGTACAGAAACCCAGCCTAAAACCCCAAACAGCAAGCAATGCAGGTGTAGAAGCACCATCTTGTACAGATGGGTTAGGGCAGTGTGCAGTGTGGTTGAGATTGCATTGTCTGTGGACCTATTTGGGCGGTAAGCAAATTGGAGTGGGTCTAGGGTGTCAGGTAGGGTGGAGGTGATATGCTCCTTGACTAGTCTCTCAAAGCACTTCATGATGACGGAAGTGAGTGCTACGGGGCGGAAGTCGTTTAGCTCAGTTACCTTAGCTTTCTTGGGAACAGGAACAGTGGTGGCCCTCTTGAAGCATGTGGGAACAGCAGACTGGGATAGGGATTGATTGAATATGTCCGTAAACACACCAGCCAGCTGGTTTGTGCATGCTCTGAGGGCGCGGCTGGGGATGCCATCTGGGCCTGCAGCCTTGCGAGTGGCACTGTATTGTCCTCAAAGCGGGCAAAAAAGTTATTTAGTCTGCCTGGGAGCAAGACATCCTGGTCCGTGACGGGGCTGGTTTTCTTTTTGTAATCCGTGATTGACTGTAGACCCTGCCACATACCTCTTGTGTCTGAGCCGTTGAATTGCGATTCTACTTTGTCTCTATACTGACGCTTAGCTTGTTTGATTGCCTTGCGGAGGGACTAGCTACACTGTTTGTATTCGGTCATGTTTCCGGTCACCTTGCCCTGATTAAAAGCAGTGGTTCGCGCTTTCAGTTTCACGCGAATGCTGCCATCAATCCACGGTTTCTGGTTTGGGAATGTTTTAATCGTTGCTATGGGAACGATATCTTCAACGCACGTTCTAATGAACTCGCTCACCGAATCTGAGTATTCGTCAATGTTGTTATCTGACGCAATACGAAACATCTCCCAGTCCACGTGATGGAAGCAGTCTTGGAGCGTGGAATCAGATTGGTCGGACCAGCGTTGAACAGACCTCAGCGTGGGAGCTTCTTGTTTTAGCTTTTGTCTGTAGGCAGGGAGCAACAAAATCGTGGTCAGCTTTTCCGAAAGGAGGGCGGGGCAGGGCCTTATATGCGTCGCGGAAGTTAGAATAACAATGATCCAGGGTTTTACCAGCCCTGGTTGCGCAATCGATATGCTGATACAATTTAGGGAGTCTTGTTTTCAGATTAGCCTTGTTAAAATCCCCAGCTACAATGAATGCAGCCTCGGGATATGCGGATTCCAGTTTGCAAAGAGTCAAATAAAGTTCGTTCAGCGCCATCGATGAGTCTGCTTGGGGGGGAATATATACACGGCTGTGATTATAATCGAAGAGAATTCCCTTGGTAGATAAAGCGGTCGACATTTGATTGTGAGGAATTCTAAATCAGGTGAACAGAAGGACTTGAGTTCCTGTATGTTGTTGTGACCACACCACGTCTCGTTAACCATAAAGCATACGCCCCCGCCCCTCTTCTTACCAGAAAGATGTTTGTTTCTGTCGGCGCGATGCGTGGAGAAACCAGCTGGCTGCACCGACTCCGATAGCGTCTCTCCAGTGAGCCATGTTTCCGTGAAGCAAAGAACGTTACAGTCCCTGATGTCCCTCTGGAATGCTACCCTTGCTCGGATTTCATCAACCTTGTTGTCAAGAGACTGGACATTTGCGAGTAGAATGCTAGGGAGTGGCGCGCGATGTGCCTGTCTCCGGAGCCTGACCAGAAGACCGCTCCGTTTGCCTCTTTTACGATGTCATTGTTTTGGGTCGCAGGCTGGGATCCATTCCGTTGTCCTGGGTGGAAGGCAGGACACAGGATCCGCTCCGGGAAAGTCATATTCTTGGTCGTACTGATGGTGAGTTGACGCTGCTCTTATATTCAGTAGTTCTTCTCGACTGTATGTAATGAAACCTAAGATGACCTGGGGTACCAATGTAAGAAATAACACGTAAAAAAACAAAAAACTGCAGAGTTTCCTAGGAACGCAAAGCGAGGCGGCCATCTCTGTCGGCGCCACCACTGCTCCTACATGGTGTAACAATACATCATGTAGATGTTCAGTGCATTCGGAAAGTATTCAGACTCCTTGACTTTTTCCACATTTTGTTACATTATAGCCGTATTCTAAAATGGATCAAATATTTATTTCCCCTCATCAATCTACACACAATACCCCATAATGACATCACAATACCCCATAATGACATCACAATACCCCATAATGACAAAGCGAAAACAGGTTTTTAGAAATGTTTGATGACAGATTTGCACCCTCTTGGCATTCTCTCAACCAGCTTCATATCATGTACTTAAACCTACCCCTAAACCCTTACGCTAAACCGAGTTCATATCCTGTACCCAGCTCCTAAACCAGGTTCATATACTGTAATCATTCCTACCCCTAAACCGGGTTTATATCCTGTACCCAATCCTACCCCTAAACCAGGTTCATATCCTGTATCCAACCCCTAAACCAGGTTCAAATCCTGTATCCAACCCTACCCTAAACCAGGTTCATATCCTGTACCCAACCCTACCCTAAACCAGGTTCATATCCTGTACCCAGCTCCTAAACCAGGTTCATATCCTGTAATCATTCCTACCCCTAAACCGAGTTTATATCCTGTATCCAACCCTACCCCTAAACCAGGTTCATATCCTGTATCCAACCCCTAAACCAGGTTCATATCCTGTACCCAATCCTACCCCTAAACCAGGTTCATATCCTGTATCCAACCCTGCCCCCTAAACCAGGTTCATATCCTGTATCCAACCCTACCCCAGGTTCCTATCCTGTATCCAATCCTCCCCTAAACCAGGTTCATATCCTGTATCCAACCCTGCCCCTAAACCAGGTTCATATCCTGTACCCAACCCCTAAACCAGGTTCATATCCTGTACCCAACCCCTAAACCAGGTTCATAGACAACAAGAAACCATGAACTACAATGCCCCTCACCCTTGTCCAACCACAAACATGATCTGGAAACCCAAAAGACGGAACAAAGTCCTGAGCTGTCCCAAAGTTCATTGTCTCTCAGGAAAATGGATTATTAAAAAATAAACACAAAGACTGAATGGGGGCTTTATTGCCACATTCTCTAAGATACATATCCATCACATATGTAAACAGTAGATCACCCTTAACAACATATAGCTTTACCTAGCAGGGTCTTGTAGCTGACTTGGAGCCAGTGGGCTTCACAACATATAGCTTTACCTAGCAGGGTCTTGTAGATGACCTGGAGCCAGTGGGCTTCACAAAATATAGCACTTGATTAACAACATATAACACTCGATTTAAAAACCCCACAAAAAACAGAGTCAGAGTTTAAAAAAAAAGAGACTATTTAATCACAGTGTGTATGTGTACATAATCTACATAAAACCTGCCACACTCCATATTCAATTCATGTTTTGGGATAAAAAAAAACAACAACATATTAATGTATTTTTAGTAGGTATTCTCCAATTTGATTTCATATGGAAATAAGAGCATAAACAAAATGACAAACCACCAATTTTCAGTAAAAGATGAGAACAAGTGTGGGAGCAATGTGTCTGTTACGTCATGAATTGTAATTATGTGTGAAATATCGCTCTCCACACTGGGAGCATGGGTAAGGCTTCTCCGCTGAGAGGGTAACCTCGGTCTTTCAGGTGCCTAAACTGGGTAAATATCTTTCTACACTTGAGAGCATTCATAACATTTCTCTCTCGTGTGGATTCTTTCATGTGATTTCAGTTGCCTTAACCAGGTAAATGTCATTCCACACTGGGAGCAGCGGAAAGGCTTTGCTCATGAATCTTCAGGAAGCCTGATGAGGTTAAACTATTTCCACATAGATCAGTGATGTGGCTTCTCTCCTGTGTGTCCACTCATGTGATTTCAGGTTACTTAAGCGGTTAAAACGCCTTCCACACTGGGAGCATTGGTAGGGCTTCTCTCCGGTGTGTGTTCTCTCATGCTCTTTTTGTTGCCTTAACGTGCTGAAACTCTTTTCACAATGGAAACAGTGGTAAGGCTTTTCCCCTGTGTGCACTCTTTCATGTTCCTTCAGGTTACTTAGCCGCTTAAAAGTACTACCACATAGAGGGCATTTGTGAGGCTTATCTCCGGTGTGTATTATCTCATGTGATTTCAGGCAACTTAACCGTTTACATCTCTTTCCACACTGGGAGCATTGGTAAGGCTTTTCTCCTGTGTGTATTCTATTATGTATTTTCAGGCTCCCTAGCTGGGTAAAACTCTTTCCACACTGGGAACATTGGTAGGGCTTCTCTCCGGTGTGCGTTCTCTCATGCGCTTTCAGTTGCCTTGACCAGCTAAAACGCTCTTCACAATGGATACAGTGGTAAGGCTTTTCTCCTGTGTGTACTCTTTTATGGTCCTTCAGGTTACTTAACCGCTTAAAAGTATTACCACATTGAGGGCATTTGTGAGGCTTATCTCCTGTGTGTATTATCTCATGTGATTTCAGGCAACTTAACTGTGAAAATCTCTTTCCACACTGGGAGCATTGGTAAGGCTTCTCTCCTGTGTGTATTCTATTATGTATTTTCAGGCTCTCTAACAGGGCAAAACTCTTTCCACATTGGGAACATTGATAGGGCCTCTCTCCAGTGTGTATTCTTCCATGCACCTTCAGTGTCCGTAATTGGGTAAAACTTTTTCCACACTGGGAGCAGTGGTGTCGTCTTGCTGGTTCAGACGTCTCTGGTTCCTCTGAGTCTGGTCTCTCTCCTGGCAAAGACAGAGTGTTTATTTTAACAGAGAAATCAAGGTTGTATTCACTAGAAACTAAACACAAGCAAACAGGCCGAAATGGGGAGGGACGACTAGCGGAACTTGTCCAATAAGAAATGCTTGTTTCTGCTTTCCATTGCAAAACATTTTGCTACGGTGTGCACAAATGAATACAGCCCTGAATGAAACCGCCACATGATAAAACTGTATTCCTGTGAGGTTGAATATCAGATCCCTCAATAACCTGAGGCCAAGTTAATCACTAAGACAAAGACAAGCAGTACAACAGCTGGAAACAAAGTGTCATCTAGAAAAGTAAGCCCCTCCCTCCCCTCACACTCTCTCTAGCTTTAAAAGGAGGACTGAACGCAGCAATTCCACATGTGTTTTCTGGTGCTCATTATGAAACATGTGATTTGGTTCTTGGGGATGTGGTTGGGGGTGTGGTTTCAATGTAGGAGTATTATGTTGAAAATCATACCCTGGCAGTTACAGTTACTGTTACTCCAAATTCACCATAGCAACAAGATAGCCACTACCACTTCCTTAAAATAGGCTAGTCAGAATGAATCTAAGCTAGATCGAGAAATCTGTCATTCATTTGTACGTTTTTGCTAAGGTCTTCGTCACGTAATTTTACATCCAGCTAAGGTGTTTGGTGTAGTATTTCTCATGTTAAAAAATGTGCATGGAAAACTAGTCAGTGCAGTGCATACAGTAAGTATCGACGGACCGATTTCTGAGAACATGTTTATAACATCACCAGCAAGCTGTCAAACTACTGTTAATAAAGCACAAGCTGCTACACGCTGTTTATCAGTGCCTTGCTAGCTAGCTAAATTCCCTGTTTATCAGTGCCTTGCTAGCTAGCTAAATTCCCTGTTTATCAGTGCCTTGCTAGCTAGCTAAATTCCAATGTTATTTGTAAATGAAGCTAGAAAATAGGTAGACACATTGAGCAGCCATGATACAAATCAGCTTATCAAGTCACTGGCTTCAGACACATTTAGTTATTTACAACTTTCTTACTGTATCTACAACCAGAGTGAGAGACTGTCTGGCAGTGTTTCATTACGAACAATTTTACAAAACAGGCAGCCGGACACAAAATGGTCACGAATGGGTTTAGAATGTTTAGAATTCTGGAATATTGACAAGTGGCAGTTGGGATACAAGTGCGCGTCGTCTCAATACTTGTTTTGCTCAAAAGAGTCGCAGACTCCAGGCAATATTTTTTTTTTAAACATAATTCATAAAAAGCATTATTTTGCTAATGGAAATACCAGTCAATATTAATGCATTCAACCTGTCAGTCTATGGGTAAATTTGCATAATTTAGCGGAACGAAATTGCAGCGTGTGTGTATTTTCTTTAGTCGTCAAGTATCTTATCACACGCGCACAGCATACAGAGCCTATGAACAGAATATCACCTGTCAGACAGAGAGCATAAAGAGCCTATGAACAGAATATCACCTGTCAGACAGAGAGCATAAAGAGCCTATGAACAGAATATCACCTGTCAGACAGAGAGCATAAAGAGCCTATGAACAGAATATCACCTGTCAGACAGAGAGCATACAGAGCCTATGAACAGAATATCACCTGTCAGACAGAGAGCATACAGAGCCTGTCAGACAGAGAGCATACAGAGCCTGTCAGACAGAGAGCATACAGAGCCTGTCAGACAGAGAGCATACAGAGCCTGTCAGACAGAGAGCATATAGAGCCTGTCAGACAGAGAGCATACAGAGCCTATGAACAGAATATCACCTGTCAGACAGAGAGCATACAGAGCCTATGCACAGAATATCACCTGTCAGACAGAGAGCATACAGAGCCTATGAACAGAATATCACCTGTCAGACAGAGAGCATACAGAGCCTATGAACAGAATATCACCTGTCAGACAGAGAGCATACAGAGCCTATGAACAGAATATCACCTGTCAGACAGAGAGCATACAGAGCCTATGAACAGAATATCACCTGTCAGACAGAGAGCATACAGAGCCTGTCAGACAGAGAGCATACAGAGCCTGTCAGACAGAGAGCATACAGAGCCTATGAACAGAATATCACCTGTCAGACAGAGAGCATACAGAGCCTGTCAGACAGAGAGCATACAGAGCCTGTCAGACAGAGAGCATACAGAGCCTGTCAGACAGAGAGCATACAGAGCCTGTCAGACAGAGAGCATACAGAGCCTATGAACGGAATATCACCTGTCAGACAGAGAGCATACAGAGCCTATGAACGGAATATCACCTGTCAGACAGAGAGCATACAGAGCCTATGGACGGAATATCACCTGTCAGACAGAGAGCATACAGAGCCTATGGACGGAATATCACCTGTCAGACAGAGAGCATACAGAGCCTATGAACGGAGTATCACCTGTCAGACAGAGAGCCTATGGACGGAATATCACCTGTCAGACAGAGCATACAGAGCCTATGGACGGAATATCACCTGTCAGACAGAGAGCCTATGAACGGAGTATCACCTGTCAGACAGAGAGCATACAGAGCCTATGAACGGAATATCACCTGTCAGACAGAGAGCATACAGAGCCTATGGACGGAATATCACCTGTCAGACAGAGAGCATACAGAGCCTATGAACGGAATATCACCTGTCAGACAGAGAGCATACAGAGCCTATGGACGGAATATCACCTGTCAGACAGAGAGCATACAGAGCCTATGAACGGAGTATCACCTGTCAGACAGAGAGCCTATGGACGGAATGTCACCCGTCAGACAGAGAGCATACAGAGCCTATGGACGGAATATCACCTGTCAGACAGAGAGCATACAGAGCCTATGAACGGAATATCACCTGTCAGACAGAGAGCCTATGGACGGAATATCACCTGTCAGACAGAGAGCATACAGAGCCTATGAACGGAATATCACCTGTCAGACAGAGAGCATACAGAGCCTATGAACGGAATATCACCTGTCAGACAGAGAGCATACAGAGCCTATGAACGGAACCAGAGCTGTTGCTGAGAGCCTGCTTCTGCTCTTTAACCAGCTTGTTGCTGCTGGAGTGAACCATCTGCTTTAATAAACCCAGACACTGCGAACAATTCTAAATGCAATCACATGTAAAAAAATTAATAATAATAATAATAATTAAAAAGATCTATAATTTGTATTTCTCAACTGGTAATTGAAGCGCACCTCCCATTCGCCATTTAAGTGCATAGTCAACGGTAGGCAGACTTGCAATGTGAGCTGAAGGCAGTATGCATTTTGAAAACATATACCTAATTGTCACGTTGTCTGGCACCACATTTTCCTAACTGAAACAATGCCACGTTCACAATTATCCTTAAGGTATATATATATATATTGGAATTCAGGGTTAATTTTAAACGTTTAAAATCAGAGATTACATGCATTTTGGCCCTTACAGAGTAGGAGGGCAAGTCTCAAAGAAGGCTTTTCAGTCAATCATATTTCATGGCTTTTTGAAAGAGCTCTTGGAGCTTGTTTCTCCACTCACAGCTGTCCCCCAGTGTTAGTTATAACATGGATAGGCATATCGAAGGAAAGGCTTGGCTGAACACAAAAACTATACATTTTTTAAGATTGTGATTTCCATTATTAATTCAGAGAGGAAAACAAGGGTTATGGACGATACAGCCTTCGTTATGGACGGTACACCTGTCATGACGTTGGCGTGGGCGCTACACCCTCCGCTGTGGGCCCTACACCCCTCCGCTGTGGGCGCTACACCCCTCGCTGTGGGCGCTACACCCCTCGCTGTGGGCGCTACACCCCTCGCTGTGGACGCTACACCCTCCGCTGTGGACGCTACACCCTCCGCTGTGGACGCTACACCCTCCGCTGTGGACGCTACACCCTCCGCTGTGGACGCTACACCCTCCGCTGTGGACGCTACACCCTCCGCTGTGGACGCTACACCCTCCGCTGTGGACGCTACACCCTCCGCTGTGGACGCTACACCCTCCGCTGTGGACGCTACACCCTCCGCTGTGGACGCTACACCCTCCGCTGTGGATGCTACACCCTTCGTTGTGGACGTTACAGACAGACGGACATTCAGATCTTAAATATTTCTTGATTAAAATCTATCATAACACATTTGTTTACATCTGGAATGTTAAGTCGTAGTACCTTAGGTTTGCATAATTATAGGTAGGGCTCGGCTATATGGCCTAAAAATCACATTAAAAAAACATTTAACTTATGGGTGTTTTATTATATCCAAACTGGCCAGTTTATTAGGTACACCACCGTGTTCACAAAAATCGCTCCTACAGACAGTGTGGCCGTGGCTTGCTATATAAAGCAGGCAGACAGGCATCGATGAATTCAGTTATTGTTCGATTGAACGTTAGGATGGGAAAACAAGTGATCTAAGAGACTGAGCGTCGTATGGTCGTCGGGGCCGGATGCAGTGACTCAGAAACAGCCTCCTGGGTTTTTCACGCATGACCGTATCTAGGGTTTACAATAGAATGGTGTGACAAACAAAAACAGAATCAGCGGCAGTCTTTTGTGGGCGAAAAGAGCTCATTGATGAGGTCAAAGGGCGGCGGGTAGCCTAGTGGTTAGAGCGTTGGACTAGTAACCCTGGTGTAAGGGGGCGGCGGGTAGCCTAATGGTTAGAGCGTTGGACTAGTAACCCTGGTGTAAGGGGGCGGCAGGTAGCCTAGTGGTTAGAGCGTTGGACTAGTAACCCTGGTGTAAGTGGGTGGCAGGTAGCCTAGTGGTTAGAGCGTTGGACTAGTAACCCAGGTGTAAGTGGGTGGCAGGTAGCCTAGTGGTTAGAGCGTTGGACCAGTAACCCAGGTATAAGTGGGTGGCAGGTAGCCTAGTGGTTAGAGCGTTGGACCAGTAACCCAGGTGTAAGTGGGTGGCAGGTAGCCTAGTGGTTAGAGCGTTGGACAAGTAACCCTGGTTGCAGTGGGCGGCAGGTAGCCTAGTGGTTAGAGCGTTGGACTAGTAACCCTGGTGGCAGTGGGCGGCAGGTAGCCTAGTGGTTAGAGCGTTGGACTAGTAACCCTGGTGGCAGTGGGCGGCAGGTAGCCTAGTGGTTAGAGCGTTGGACTAGTAACCCTGGGTATTCCTGGGTATTTTTTAAATATATTTTTTTACCTTTATTTAACTAGGCAAGTCAGTTAAGAACAAATTCTTATTTTCAATGACGGCCTAGGAACAGTGGGTTAACTGCCTGTTCAGGGGCAGAACGACAGATGTGTACCTTGTCAGCTCGGGGGTTTGAACTTGCAACCTTCCGGCTACTAGTCCAACGCTCTAACCACTAGGCTACCCTGCCACCCCTGGGTATACACTCAGCCCAAGGGGTACTACAGACAAACACATCAAACATTGAATTTATATTTTGTCTGCGCATTCTGTGAGATTAAATTTGCACTCAAAATCACAACTTTAATGTCCAAAACGCTGGAATAACTTCAGTAGAATGACCCTTCAAAATAACATTGGTTCAACAGAAAGACATATTCAGGGACATCGGTTCAACAGAAAGACATATTCAGGGACATCGGTTCAACAGAAAGAGATATTCAGGGACATCGGTTCAACAGAAAGAGATATTCAGGGACATCGGTTCAACAGAAAGAGATATTCAGGGACATCGGTTCAACAGAAAGAGATATTCAGGGACATCGGTTCAACAACTGCAGAGTTTGTGCCCCTTTGTTTAAAGACACTACTCACTGGTGTTAATCAGATCTCCATTCTGCTCTTCTTCCTCCTCCAATGTGACAGTGATCTCCGCATCCTCCTTCACTCCAAGAACGTCTTCCTCTTCTTTCACCGTGACAGTCGTCTCCTCTTTCACTGTAAAAACTGCACCCTCTTGTTTATTAACTTCCTCCTCCTCTTTCACTGAAACGTCTTTCACTGTAACAGCCTCGTCCTTTACTTCTTGTTTAACAGTAACAGCCTCCTCTTCCCTTTCCTCTTTCACGAGAGCGTTTCTCTCCGTCCAGCAGTCCTCCTCTTCAGCAGAGGGGTGGTAGCTTTTTGAAGTCATTGTCGGGGATGTTAGCTAGTTAGCATTAGCGACTAACTTATAGCTATTGCTACCTTAACCAGACAGCTAGCTGACCAACACCAACGTAAATGTGATATTAAAAGGAGTAACTAGTAGATACGACAGACGTGTGTTTAAAACAGTGGCTAATAATAACCAAAAACGTACAAAGAGCTGAAATGTTCCGCTACGTTGGCTAGCAAAGCTACTGAGGTCGCAGTTGTGGGGTTGTTGAAGAAACTTCCCGTCCATTAGATTAGACGTCACACATTGCCTGGAATACGTCATTCGCCTTCTGCTGACCAGAGTGGGTAACGCAGTTTAGGAAAATACGATGCATTTCAGACAAAAGGTTAATTTGTCATTTATTTCATTAAAGAGTTAAATGGTAAATGGAAATGTACAAACAGAAGCATATATTGATAGGTGCATATATCTCTAGTTCCTGGTTCGATCCCGGGCTGTATCACAATCGGCCATGAACAGGAGTCCCATTAGGGGGCACACAATTGGCCCAGGTCAGGGTAGGGTTTGGCTGGGGTAGGCTGTCATTGTAAAACAAGAATTTGTTCTTAACGGACTTGCACAGTCAAATTAAACCATAATAAAACATTTGGAAATCAGTCAAACAAACATATAATATCACAATAAGCAGAGATATCTATACTGCTCTATACTGTGTAACAATACATGATGTATATAATGAACAGACTAGGTCTATACTGCTCTATACTGTGTAACAATACATGATGTATATAATGAACAGACTAGGTCTATACTGCTCTATACTGTGTAACAATACATGATGTATATAATGAACAGACTAGGTCTATACTGCTCCTACATGGTGTAACAATACATAATGTAGATGTATATAACGAACAGACTAGGTCTATACTGCTCCTACATGGTGTAACAATACATCATGTATATGTATATAATGAACAGACTAGGTCTATACTGCTCCTACATGGTGTAACAATACATAATGTAGATGTATATAATGAACAGACTAGGTCTATACTGCTCCTACATGGTGTAACAATACATCATGTAGATGTATATAATGAACAGACTAGGTCTATACTGCTCCTACATGGTGTAACAATACATAATGTAGATGTATATAATGAACAGACTAGGTCTATACTGCTCCTACATGGTGTAACAATACATCATGTATATAATGAACAGACTAGGTCTATACTGCTCTATACTGTGTAACAATACATCATGTATATAATGAACAGACTAGGTCTATACTGCTCTATACTGTGTAACAATACATGATGTATATAATGAACAGACTAGGTCTATACTGCTCTATACTGTGTAACAATACATGATGTATATAATGAACAGACTAGGTCTATACTGCTCTATACTGTGTAACAATACATGATGTATATAATGAACAGACTAGGTCTATACTGCTCCTACATGGTGTAACAATACATAATGTAGATGTATATAATGAACAGACTAGGTCTATACTGCTCCTACATGGTGTAACAATACATCATGTAGATGTATATAATGAACAGACTAGGTCTATACTGCTCATGCATGGTGTAACAATACATCATGTATATAATGAACAGACTAGGTCTATACTGCTCCTACATGGTGTAACAATACATAATGTAGATGTATATAATGAACAGACTAGGTCTATACTGCTCCTACATGGTGTAACAATACATCATGTAGATGTATATAATGAACAGACTAGGTCTATACTGCTCCTACATGGTGTAACAATACATCATGTATATGTATATAATGAACAGACTAGGTCTATACTACTCCTACATGGTGTAACAATACATAATGTAGATGTATATAATGAACAGACTAGGTCTATACTACTCCTACATGGTGTAACAATACATAATGTAGATGTATATAATGAACAAACTATAGTTTTGGCAAGTCGGTTAGGACATCTACTTTGTGCATGACACAAGTAATTTTTACAACAATTGTTTACAGACAGATTATTTCACTGTATCACAAATCCAGAAATGTACATACACTAAGTTGACTGTGCCGTTAAACAACTGGGAAAATTCCAGAAAATGATGTCATGGCTTTAGAAGCTTCTGATAGGCTAATTGACATCATTTGAGTCAATTGGAGGTCTACCTGTGGATGTATTTCAAGGCCTACCTTCAAACTCAGTGCCTCTTTGCTTGACATCATGGGAAAATCAAAAGAAATCAGCCAAGTCCACAGGAAAAAAATTGTAGACCTCCACAAGTCTGGTTCATCCTTGGGAGCAATTTCCAAACGCCTGAAGGTACCACGTTCATCTGTACAAACAATAGTACGCAAGCATAAACACCATGGGACCACGCAGCCATCATACTGCTCAGGAAGGAGATCCGTCCTGTCTCCTAGAGCTGAACGTACTTTGGTGCAAAAAGTGCAAATCAATCCCAGAACAACAGCAATGGACCTTATGAAGATGCTGGAGGAAACAGGTACAAAAGTATCTATATCCACAGTAAAACAAGTCCTTTATCAACCGAGTCCTATATTACCTGAAAGGCCGCTCAGCAAGGAAGAAGCCACTGTTCCAAAACCGCCATAAAAAAGCCAGACTACGGTTTGCAACTGGACATGGGGACAAAGATCGTGCTTTTTGATGAAATGTCCTCTGGTCTGATGAAACTGTTTGGCCATAATGTCCATCGTTATGTTTGTAGGAAAACGGGGGAGGCTTGCAAACCGAAGAACACCATTCCAACCGTGAAGCACGGGGGTGGCAGCATCATGTTGTGGGGGTGCTTTGCTGCAGGAGGGACTGATGCACTTCACAAAATAGATGGCATCATGAGGTAGGAAAATGATGTGGATATTTTGAAGAAACATCAAGACATCAGTCAGGAAGTTAAAGCTTTGTCGCAAATGGGTCTACCAAATGGACAATGACCCCAAGCATACTTCCAAAGATGTGGCAAAATGGCTTAATGGCAACAAAGTCAAGACAACAAAGCCCTGACCTCAATCCTATAGAACATTTGTGGACAGAACTGAAAAAGTGTGTGCGAGCGAGGAGGCCTACAAACCTAACTCAGTTACACCAGCTCTGTCAGGAGGAATGGGCCAAAATTCACCCAACTTATTGTAGGAAGCTTGTGGAAAGCTACCATAGCTAACATATCTTTGGCTAACGATTTGATGTTTTCAATGAGAGTAGTATCTTTAAGAAGTGTGTTGTTTAATTTCCAATATCCTCGAGTACCTGTTGATTTTTTAGTAGCTTGTAAATTCAGGGAAATCAAGTGATGATCAGAAAAGGGAGCCAACTGATAATCTACATCTATAACTAATTGTAACAAAGGGGGACATTAGGAATAAATCTATTCTAGATTTACGTGACATAGTTTTGTTGGTCCCTTTGCATCCGGAGTGAAATAAAACCAGGCATCATCGACACAGAGAACCATGCAAAATGTAGTGATAATATTGCTATTTTGAAGGCTTTGACTCGAAAACGATCAACAGATGCATCAGGTGTTTCATTAAAATCCCCTGAATGAATTAGAAAAGCCTCTAGAGTATTTGTTGCTTAAATCCTGTACTTTCCCTGGTAAATTAGGTAAAAGGGGTCTTATCTGGAGCATGTGAGTTATGTCCGTATACATTACAGATGATGAAAATAGCATTGTCGAGTTTAACAGTTACTGTGACCCATCTCCCATCCTGTGAAAATGTGGATTCTAGAACGTCACCTTTAAACTTTTGAAGATGTGGATTCTAGAACGTCACCTTTAAACTTGTGAAAATGTGGATTCTAGAACGTCACCTTTAAACTTTTGAAGATGTGGATTCTAGAACGTCACCTTTAAACTTGTGAAGATGTGGATTCTAGAACGTCACCTTTAAACTTGTGAATAAGTGTCAAAACACCAGCAGAATGATTTGATCCATGACTGAAATAGGCCATGTGTCTCCCCGTTGTGATTTACAACATTTCAAATCACTTTCACCTGAATGAGTTTCCTGAAGAATGACAACATCTGCGTTTACAAAATAAAAATAAGGCTTTCCTTTTTGTAAGATCTCTCAAACCCCTGGCATTCCGACTAACAATATTGAGTGAGTTGAAAACAAACTCCTGCGTTAAAAAATATATATAACACAAACTAGATAACAGAAGTAGTAATGTGAACAATAAAACAAACAGTGAACCTTTAGAGGATTACTCCGACGGAAAACTACGCTCAGCTGAGGTGGTTAACCATATAACAAACCGTATAACAAATTTACTTCCTCTTTTTTTGGGGGGGCAAGTGTTCATCAGTTCAAGTTCAAACAGTACATTTACTCATGGCAGTACATTAACTGTGCTCTTGGCAGTACTCACAGTTCCAGTTTGGTTCATGTCAACAGAGTTACCCAGTAATCATTCTTCCTTCGATAATCGCGTGTGGGCCCTTGAACCCCGCCTTCTTTCCCTCTTGTCGCGCCTTCTGTATAAGCGGCCAAAGTTTCTATCTGGCAGCCTGATCCTGCGGTATCAGAGCTTCTTCTTCTCGTCCAGAAACGTGTTCCCCTTTGCCATTCTCCAGATGATGTCCCTGTAATGGTGCACAGTTAAGCGCAATATGATATTGCGAGGGGGTCCATCAGATCTTCGTTTCCCATGTCGATGTACCACATCTCTTAGCCTATCTTTGATGCACAAAGCCACCTTTCCCAGGATATGAATGACTGCATCCCTAATATCCTCTCTCTCTTTTACACCTTGGATTTTCAGATTCTACCTGCGAGAGTACCTTTGACGTTCAGCTACATTCTCACACAGCTCATTATTTTGGGATTGCAGTTTCTTCCAACTCATTCTCTAGGAACGTTATATTTTCCTTGTTCTCGCTCACAATTATGAGTAGCGGACTATGATGGACACTTTGGAGAGCGTGGTGTCTATTTTAGTTGACAGGGACTGGATTGCAGAGAAAAGTTCAGACATGGAAATGGCCTCTTTTTTCACCGGTGGATTTTTAATTGGGGTCTGAGGTAAAGAGGTTGCAAGGATTTAATCCTGGTCAGTTTTGTTCTTTCTCTTGCTTGAGTTCGCGGCTTCTTGTGTATCCATGCTGATCTGGTTCTCGTTGTGGCTAGCTAGCATGTCTGCCGTCTTCTGTGAGACTTGGATATTCCGTTTACTATTGTCTTTCTGTCGTGTTCTTCAACTTTACAAAAACGAACTCTAAACTTATCCTATGCTGCTAAAACAAGTTATAGTTAGTTTCTTTCTGAATTGATAGCCAATATTAGACTGTTAACCACCTAACCCTCAATGTTGCCTGGCCGAGCGAGATAACGCTTCTTGCGTGACGTATATTTCTAGTGGACGGTACGGGAGGTTTCTTCAACAGCGACAACAGATTCAACTACGTGGTAGTTCGCAATCGAAAATAAACCGAAACTGTAGTATGATCTAAAATAAAAACGCGCGACAACGGCAGCAGATTGCAGAGGAGCAACAACAAGACCACATCTGCCAACAGATAGTGAAAAAAGGGATGGCCCAGAACTGCCTCAACTGCTGAAGCCCTATTGGGTGCACCAACGTGACTTCCACTGTAATGGAGACCTTCTCATGAAAGGACAACGGATAGTTATCCCAGAGACTCTACAACCAGAAATGCTAGACAGAGTGCATGATGGACACATGAGGATAACCAAATGCAGACTGAGGGCTCAACAGTCAGTGTGGTGGCTTGGTCTGAGTACTCAGATTGCCAAGCTAGTGGCACAGTGTGAAGTCTGTACAAAATGTCAACCTTGTCATCCGGAGCCAATGATGGCAACGGAGCTGCCAAAACGGCCATGGCAAAAGGTAGAGGCGGAGATGTTCTATTGGAAAAATTACACTTATCTGCTAGTGATAGATTACTACTCAAGATACATTGAAATAGCAGAGACACCCATAACCACATCAGCTGGTGTTATCAATGGATTAAAGTCTATTTTTTCCAGGCAATGGGTCACTGAGGTCCTGGTTAATTGAAGCGTTTAAGACCAACCTTGTGTATATTACTCTTTGTGTTTTGAACATACTTTTGTTTACCTATCATCTAGTTAATTTAAACGTGATTTGCTCGTTAAATTAGCATATGTGTTACATTGATACTTAATCGCCCGGAACATGAGCTCACTAAGTAAGACGGAGAACGGTCTGGTGAAAGGAGAGGAAGAAGCTTTCAGAATGAAAACGGATGAAGAGGAGGCTATCACATTGAAAGAAGAAGAGGATGATATTACAGTGAAAGAGGAATATGGGAAAGAGGTTGTCAAAGTTGAAGAAGAGGTAGAAGCTTTCAGAATAAAAAAGGAGGAAGGTGCCGTAACATTGAAAGAGGAGGAAGACCCTTTTGGAGTAAAAGAGGAGGATATCTCAATAAAAGAGGAAGACGTTTTGGGAGTGAAAGAGGAGGAGACTGAAGATCAGATTAACCCCAGTGAGTATTGTCTTAAAAACAGGGACAAACTATGCAGTTCTTGAAATAATGTGGTGTTTCAAAGGGACATTCTACTGAAGTTCTACACTGTCGGAATTGTTTAAGGGCCAATCTGCCATTGGTACATATTTTTAGGACTTGTAAATTATTTTGGTTGAATTCCCCACGTGGTCTATATTAAAGTGCACTTGATCTAATATAACAGGCTTTTAAAATGTAATTTCTACTTAAAATATCACGTAAAAGCAACACATTTTGTGGAACGAGCCTTTTACATTGAATCAATCACAAACAATATATTTTTTTTAAAGCACAATTAACGTGGTCAATTTAGGTCATTTTTTAGACATATTAATACCTCATGTAAGACCCTGTGATCGTAATAGATGATCATAAGTTTACCATCTGTTTGATTTTTCTCATTCACACAGGAGAGAGACACAACTATCATGGATTCTCTGGGGAGCCTCAACAACATCCTGAAGCTGACGAGTCAGAGAATAGTCTCTACAGATCAGAACACCAGATGGTGCAGCTTGGCATGAGAAGGAAAACAACGTGGCTGTTATGAAAGTGAACTGTGTTCTCGTGTGATCAGCGGTGTATTCATGTGCCGATTGTTGTTGACAAAGTTTCTTAAACGGAACAAAACGGGGATAAACATACCTGAATTTGTCCAATAGAAACTCTTGTTTGCAACTGCTGGATTAATGATTACCCACTATATCAGCTAGATGCAGGCAAGAGTATGCAAGGTGGTATTGAATGTGTCACTGTCACTGACCTGTGTGCACCTACGTTGTAAACTTCATTCATAGGCTAGGTTGTAGCAACCTCATGATTTGTAAAGGGAACATTTGAGAATCATGTAGTAGCCTAAACCTATCGCTGTTACATTGAACAGGGTGAATCGAATATGAATGACAGTTGAATGAGAGTCATCCAACATGCTGTAGTAGAAATAAGGCCATGCTCATGAAAAACAAAATGGTCCTCCCTAATCTGAAACGGCACTGACCGCCACAGTTTGGGTGGTGGACCATTCTTTCTACACTTGGGAAACTGTTGAGCTGAAAACCACAGCAGTGTTGCAGTTCTTGACACAAACCGGTGCGCCTGGCACCTACTACCATACCCCGTTCAAAGGCACTTAAATATTTTGTCTTCCCAATTCACCCTCTGAATGGCACACATGCACAATCCATGTCTCATTTGTCTCAAGGCTTAAAAATCCTTATTTAACCTGTCTCCCCCCCTTCATCTACACTGATTGAGTTGGATTTAACTACTGACATCAATAAGGGATTGTAGCTTTAGCCTGAATTAATCTAGTCAGTCTAAGTCATGGAAGGAGCAGGTGTTCTTAATGTTTTGTATACTCCGTGTATAGCACTACAGATAATCAAGTGCTATTTGGCTTTAAGGGAATAGTATGGTCACATCGAGATAAAAACGAATGTGAAAAATGAACAGAGAAAATGTGTATTAACACACTACCTATTCCAAAATGCGTTACTCACTCCAGTCAGCAGATGACGATGTGCGTCTTGCATGACGTATAATTAACTGGACGGGACGCTTCTTCAGGAACAACAACACGGCTACTCTTTCAACCACCTCGGTAGCTTGCTAGCCAACATAAAACTGAAAGATTGATTATTTAGACCATGTTAATGTACATTAGCTAATCTCAGTGTTTTAAACAAATTTCGGTTGACTTATCTAATGGTTAACTTTAACCTAATGTGCTTGTTCAATTTGCAAACGTGTTAAATATTGATAGTGTCTAGGCTAGTCGCTAATGCTACCTAAACTTGCTAACTAACATCCCTGACCATGAGCTCACTAAACTTCTCCTCCCTTTCGACCATGTTTGTGTACATTAGCTAATCTGTGTTTTAAACACATTTCTGTTGATGGATCAACTGGTCAACTTAATTTGCAAACGTGTTAAAGATTGATACTGAAGTTAGCACTAGGCTAGTCGCTAATGCTAACTAACTAGCTAACATCCCTGACCATGAGCTCACTAAACTACTCCTCCCTTGCTAAAGAAGAGGTGGTCTGCTGGACGGAAAAAGAAGCTCTGGGACTGAACATTGTCGTGGAAGAAGAAGAAGAGGAGGGTGTTGCAGTGAAAAGAGAGGAAGAATCTTTCAGAATGATAAAAGAAGAGGAGGCTGTTGCAGTGAAAGAAGAGGAGGCTGTTGTAGTGAAAGAAGAGGAGGCTGTTGTAGTGAAAGAAGAGGAGGCTGTTGTAGTGAAAGAAGAGGAGGCTGTTGTAGTGAAAGAAGAGGAGGCTGTTGTAGTGAAAGAAGAGGAGGCTGTTATAGTGAAAGAAGAGGAGGCTGTTATAGTGAAAGAAGAGAAAGAAGCTTTTAGAGAGGAAGAGGATGCTGTCTCAATAAACGTGAAGGAGGAAGATGTTTTGGGAGTGAAAGAAGAGACAGAATATCAGATTAACACCAGTGAGTACTGTCTTAAACAAGGGCACAAACTGTTGTTGAACTAATGTGGGGTTTTAAAGGGGCATTCTACTGAAGTTCTACACTTGAATATGTTGTTCAGTACTGTATAAATTGTTAGTTCAATCTGCCATTGGTACATATATTTTTGGGAGATTTAAATTAGATTTATTGAATTAGATTTATAAAAGTGCACTTCATCTAATATAAAATTCAATATTGCTGCGTAATTTCTACTTAAAATATCAAAGCGACACAAAAGGCACCATTTTATATTTGCATCACACAATATTTTATAAAATCATGATGAAAGTGGCCATTTTAGGCCCTTTTTAGACATATTCATGCATCTTGTAGTAAGACCCTGTGATTGCAATAAGATATAAGTTTACCATCTGTTTGATGTTCTCGTTAACACAGGAGAGAGACATGACTATGGTGGATCCTCTGGGAAGCCTCAACAACATCCTGATGCTGACGAGGCAGAGAAGAGTCTCTCCGGATCAGAACACCAGATGGTACAGCTTGGTCTGGTCTAGCATACAGCTTGCTCTCTCTGGGTCTGGGATGGGTTTCTGTAAAGCACTTCATGTCAACAGTGACATCAGCATCCATAATGATATGTGTCTGTGTCCCCTCTTTATGGTTACCAGGACAACGCTAGCCCTTCCTCCCTCCCAGAGTCCCTGTGTCATGCCTCTCCCGGTAGCACCTTACTGCTGGGTATGAAGAGGTTGTCTGTGCTGCTGGTGGACTGCAGGAAAACAACGGGGCTGAGTGGTACTGTGAGCGGAGGAGAAGAGAAGAAAGGATCAGATTTAACTCAAAGTAAGTGCTGTAGTTTAGTTTGAACAAATACAATAGATCTGCCCACTGGTATCTGTTACCAGGACAACCAGCAGAGTTCTGTTAGTTGACAGGAAGATAGACTGGTGGATATGGATGTTATGAATATCATAACACTGAAAAAGGATTCTGCCAATTAAAAGAGAGAAACCAATAGACCAAATAAAACCTTGATGAAAGTTGGCTTTAGAGAGAAACCAATAGACCATATAAAACCTTGATGAAAGGTCGCTTTAGAGAGAAAGTTTCAAGATGATCTGATGTAAGGTGCATGTTTTTCAAAAAAAAAATCTCAAAATATGATGGATGTTACATTGCCTGTCCCTATCTTTACAAGACTCTAGAATGCAAATTAAACTCCTGACACTTCAATGTGGTCTGTATTGCTTCTTTCTTGCTGCTGGTGATTCTCTGATCCACCTCTACGAAGACGACACCATTCTGTATACAGTGCCATGCGAAAGTATTCGCCCCCCTTGAACTTTGCGACCTTTTGCCACATTTGAGGCTTCAAACATAAAGATATAAAACTGTATTTTTTTGTGAAGAATCAACAACAAGTGGGACACAATCATGAAGTGGAACGACATTTATTGGATATTTCAAACTTTTTTAACAAATCAAAAACGGAAAAATTGGGCGTGCAAAATTATTCAGCCCCCTTAAGTTAATACTTTGTAGCGCCACCTTTTGCTGCGATTACAGCTGTAAGTCGCTTGGGGTATGTCTCTATCAGTTTTGCACATCGAGAGACCGAAATTTTTTCCCATTCCTCCTTGCAAAACAGCTCGATGGAGAGCATTTGTGAACAGCAGTTTTCAGATCTTTCCACAGATTCTCGATTGGATTCAGGTCTGGACTTTGACTTGGCCATTCTAACACCTGGATATGTTTATTTTTGAACCATTCCATTGTAGATTTTGCTTTATGTTTTGGATCATTGTCTTGTTGGAAGACAAATCTCCGTCCCAGTCTCAGGTCTTTTGCAGACTCCATCAGGTTTTCTTCCAGAATGGTCCTGTATTTGGCTCCATCCATCTTCCCATCAATTTTAACCATCTTCCCTGTCCCTGCTGAAGAAAAGCAGGCCCAAAACATGATGCTGCCACCACCATGTTTGACAGTGGGGATGGTGTGTTCAGGGTTGATGAGCTGTGTTGCTTTTACGCCAAACATAACGTTTTGCATTGTTGCCAAAAAGTTCAATTTTGGTTTCATCTGACCAGAACACCTTCTTCCACATGTTTGGTGTGTCTCCCAGGTGGCTTGTGGCAAACTTTAAACAACACTTTTTATGGATATCTTTAAGAAATGTCTTTCTTCTTGCCACTCTTCCATAAAGGCCAGATTTGTGCAATATACGACTGATTGTTGTCCTATGGACAGAGTCTCCCACCTCAGCTGTAGATATCTGCAGTTCATCCAGAGTGATCATGGGCCTCTTGGCTGCATCTCTGATCAGTCTTCTCCTTGTATGAGCTGAAAGTTTAGAGGGACGGCAAGGTCTTGGTAGATTTGCAGTGGTCTGATACTCCTTCCATTTCAATATTATCGCTTGCACAGTGCTCCTTGGGATGTTTAAAGCTTGGGAAATCTTTTTGTATCCAAATCTGGCTTTAAACTTCTTCACAACAGTATCTCGGACCTGCCTGGTGTGTTCCTTGTTCTTCATGATGCTCTCTGCGCTTTTAACGGACCTCTGAGACTATCACAGTGCAGGTGCATTGATACGGAGACTTGATTACACACAGGTGGATTGTATTTATCATCATTAGTCATTTAGGTCAACATTGGATCATTCAGAGATCCTCACTGAACTTCTGGAGAGAGTTTGCTGCACTGAAAGTAAAGGGGCTGAATAATTTTGCACGCCCAATTTTTCAGTTTTTGATTTGTTAAAAAAGTTTGAAATATCCAATAAACGTCATTCCACTTCATGATTGTGTCCCACTTGTTGTTGATTCTTCACAAACAAATACAGTTTTATATCTTTATGTTTGAAGCCTGAAATGTGGCAAAAGGTCGCAAAGTTCAAGGGGGCCGAATACTTTCGCAAGGCACTGTACTTCTGGCCCTTCTTTGGACACTGTGTTAACTACCCTCCAGATGAGCTTCAATGCCATTCAACTATCCTTCCGTGGCCTCCGACTGCTCTTAAATACAAGTAAAACTAAATGCGTGCTCTTCAACCGATCGCTGCCTGCACCTGCCCGCCCGTCCAGCATCACTACTCTGGACGGTTCTGACTTAGAATATGTGGACAACTATAAATACCTAGGTGTCTGGTTAGACTGTAAACTCTCCTTCCAAACTCACATCAAACATCTCCAATCCAAAATTAAATCTAGAATTTGCTTCCTATTTCGCAAACAAAGCATCCTTCGCTCACGCTGCCAAACATACCCTCCTCATAATACTGACCATCCTACCGATCCTCGACTTCGGCGATGTCATTTACAAAAGAGCCTCCAACACTCCACTCAACAAATTGGTTGAAGTCTATCACAGTGCCAGCCGTTTTGTCACCAAAGACCCATATACTACCCACCACTGCGACCTGTACGCTCTCGTTGGTTGGACCTCGCTTCATAATCATTGCCAAACCCACTGGCTCCAGGTCATCTACAAGTCTCTGCTAGGTAAAGCCCACCTTATCTCAGCTCACTGGTCACCATAGCAGCACCCACCCGTAGCAGGCACTCCAGCAGGTATATCTCACTGGTCACCCCCAAAGCCAATTCCTCCTTTGGCCGCCTCTCCTTCCAGTTCTCTGCTGCCAATGACTGGAACGAACTACAAAAATCACTGAAACTGGAGACACTTATCTCCCTCACTAGCTTTAAGCACCAGCTGTCAGAGCAGCTCACAGATCACCTGTACATAGCCCATCTGTAAATAGCCCAAACAACTACCTCATCCCCTACTGTATTGATTTTATTTATCTTGCTCCTTTGCACCCCAGTATTTCTACTTTGCACATTCATCTGCAGCACATCTACCATTCCAGTGTTTAATTGCTATACTGTATGTCCTTCGCCAGCATTGCCTATTTATTGCCTTACCTCCCTAATCTCACCTCATTTGCACACATTGTATATAGACTTGTTTTTCTACTGTATTATTGACTGTATGTTTGTTTACTCCATGTGTAACTCTGTGTTGTTGTATGTGCCGAACTGCCTTGCTTTGCTTTATCTTGGCCAGGTCTCAGTTGTAAATGAGAACTTGTTCTCAACTTGCCTAACTGGTTAAATTAAAAAAATAACATCTGATCTACAGAACTTGTTAAAAATTGCAAATATATATATTTAAAACAAGCTCCGTAAGATTTTTCTAAAAGCCATGAAATATGATTAAATGAAAAGCATTTCTATCTATATTGAATAGCTACAGTACACTATACCTAGATTCTTCAAATATTATGGAGTCTTAAAGGAGGACTGTAGAATCTACAGATGAAACATTATGGAGTCTTAAAGGAGGACTGTAGCATCTAATGATGACACATTATGGAGTCTTAATGGAGGATTTTTACTACTTGCCGTCGTGGGGATTCGAACCGTAGAAATTTCGTTTACTGGCCCAACATTCTTATTAACCGCTAGTCTACAAATGTTAGATGTTCCAACTTCAATTCATTATTTCTCAATGATGCTTTAAAGGAGAAGTTTCCAGAATCTAGAATATCAATATTAACATAATCACTAGTTAACTACACATAGTTGTACTGCGTTGCATATAATCAATGTGGTGCCTGGTAATTTATCATCGAATCACAGCCTACTTCGCCAAACGGGTGATGATTTAACAAAAGCGCATTCACGTCAGGGTATATGCAGCAGTTTGGGCCGCCTGGCTCATTGCGAACTGTGTAAAGACCATTTCTTTGTCTGACTGAGTGGTGGTAGGCAGCAGCAGGCTCGTAAGCATTCATTCAAACAGCACTTTTCTGCGTTTGCCAGCAGCTCTTCGCAATGCTTGAAGCACAGCGCTGTTTATGACTTCAAGCCCATCAACTCCCGAGATTAGGCTGGCAATATTATAGTGCCTATAAGAACATCCAATAATCAAAGGTATATGAAATACAAACGGTATAGAGAGAAATATTCTCATAATTCCTATAATAACTACAACCTAAAACTTCTCAACTGGGAATATTGAAGACTCATGTAAAAAGGAACCACCAGCTTTCATATGTTCTCATGTTCTGAGCAAGGAACTTAAACGTTAGCTTTCTCACATGGCACTTTTACTTTCTTCTCCAACACTGTGTTTTTGCATTATTTAAACCAAATTGAACATGTTTCATTATTTATTTGAGACTAAATAGATTTTATTTATGTATTATATTAAGTTAAAATAAGTGTTCATTCAGTATTGTTGTAATTGTTACAAATATATATATATATATATCGGCCAATTAATCGGTATTGACATTTTTTGGGGTCCTCCAATAATCGGTACCTGCGTTGAAAAATCATAATCGGTCGACCTCTACTTTACATGTTGCGTTTATATTTTAGTTCAGTAGAGTTACTATCAGATGTGCTATATATAGTTACTATCAGATGTGCTACTATGAGATGTGCTATATAGAGTTACTATCAGATGTGCTATATAGAGTTACTATCAGATGTGCTATATAGAGTTACTATCAGATGTGCTATATAGAGTTACTATCAGTCTTAGGAACATATGATGATGTCATAGTGAATTCATGACATGTGACTGACCAAGCCCTTTCAGACTTTATAATGTGGCTATATATATAGATGTACTGTATATAGTTACTATCAGTCTTAGGAACATATGATGATGTCATAGTGAATTCATGACATGTGACTGACCAAGCCCTTTCAGACTTTATAATGTGGCTATATATATAGATGTACTGTATATAGTTACTAACAGTCTTAGGAACATATGATGATTTCATAGTGAATTCATGACATGTGACTGACCAAGCCCTTTCAGACTTTATAATGTGGCTATATATATAGATGTACTGTATATAGTTACTTTACCCAAAATGTCATGACCTCAGTGACAGTCAAAGTGTTGAAAATGTGTTAACGTCTAAATGAATTGGGCCATTTAAATAGCGTGTCGAAACCCTTCGACGTAAATACATGTTTTGGATTTTCACATAAAATTACTTCTTTACTTATTTTAGGTTCAAGGAAGTGTGTAGGTCGCATTCTGTACATACAACTAGTCTTACAACTCTGAAGTTTTTTTTATTCAGAACCACCTGCTCGATTGGAATCCAGTGACGTCTGTGTCTTCAGTGTCCTAGAACTGTTTCGTTTTTTGTGTGTTCTGACTTGTAAAAACAGAATTAATCAAATAAGTAATGTAAACATATTATCAGTAATTACCAGGAAGCTCTACAACATAATTTGTTTTAAAATCACAACAAGATTGTTAATACTGGCTATAGGTTATTGAGGGATCTGATTAGGATTTTCCTATTTTATCATGTGGAGGTTTCATTCAGGTCTATTTAAATAAGCAATCTGTTTTTGGCAGGAGAGAGACAAGACTCGGAGGAACCAGAGCCAGGTATGTCCAAACCAGCAAGACGACACCAGTGCTCCCAGTGTGGAAAGAGTTTTAACCAGAAAGGACACCTGAACCAACATGAGAAAATACACACAGGGGAGAAGCCTTACCACTGCTCCCAGTGTGGAATGGGTTGTAACGGGTTAAGGGACCTGAAACAACATGAGAGAATACACACAGGGGAGAAGCCTTACCTCTGCTCCCAGTGTGGAAAGAGTTTTACCCTGTTATGTAACCTGAAAACACACGAGAGAATACACACAGGGGAGAAGCCTTACCACTGCTCTCAGTGTGGAAAGAGTTTTAACCAGAAAGGACACCTGAAGCAGCATGGGAGAATACACACATGGGAGAAGCCTTACCACTGTCCCCAGTTTGGAACAGGTTGTAACCAGTTAAGGGACCTGAAACGACCTGAGAGATTACACAAAGGTGAGAAGCCTTACCATTGCTCCCGGTGTGGAAAGAGTTTTACAACGATAGGGACACTGAAAATTCACGAGAGAATACATACAGGAGAAAAGCCGTACCACTGCTCCCAGTGTGGAAAGAGTTTTACAACATTATGGAGCCTGAAAATACACGAGAGAATGCATACAGGAGAAAAGCCGTACCACTGCTCCAAGTGTGGAAAGCGTTTTACCCACTTAAGTAATCAGAAAAAACATGAGAGAATACACACAGGGGAGAAGCCTTACCGTTGCTCCCAGTGTGGAAAGAGATTTAGCGAGTTAGGAAGCCTGATGGCTCATGAGCGAATACACACAGGGGAGAAGCCTTACAAATGCTCAGAGTGTGGGAAGACATATTACTCATCACAGTCACTTAAAAGACATGTGAGAGTCCACACAGGGGAGAAAACATGAATTGAATATGGAGTGTGTCAGTTTCAATAAAGAGTAGATCAGATTCCTTGTGTTTAAATGGTCAGATAATCAAGTGATATTTGGATGTGATGCATTTGCTCCATTGTTGACATTTGCATTGTCCCACTGATGATTTAATTAAATGAAATATATCACTGACTGTAATGTAAAATGTTAATTGTATGTGTCCACATATCTGAGTATGTGACTAACCTTGTTAAACTGTCCTATTATAATCTCCTATTCCTGGGAGTAACGTCCTGCGTTGCAAACCAGCTGCACCTGCGTCCTTGTATGAATAAAGTCCCTCCCAGGAACAGGAAACTATAAAGATATGTGCTCATCACCCAATGCTTCAGCAATTCAGACTGTCTACACTGCGCTGTGTAACTCTGTTATTCTCTCTGAGCTCAGAAATAAAGAATCTTGGTTTGACTTGGACTCCAGCCGATCCTTATTTTATAATATCCACCACAACTCTCCCACGGATTGCTGTTTCATCATTGTCTCAATGAAGACTTCTTTGTTTTACTTTCCTGGGGTCATTTACAAGCCTCCCACTGATTGAATTAACTCTGTTTCCACATCATTTCAACAAAACAAATCCACGTGATAGTATGTGATTTAAACTTTGAAATGCGTTTGTCAGAACCAACCTTCTGTGTAGTATTTAAGAAATCGGGGACTCGCTGATCTCTCTCTCTCTCTCTGCCTCTCTCTCTCTCTCTGCCTCTCTCTCTGCCTCTCTCTCTCTCTCTCTCTCTCTCTGCCTCTCTCTCTCTCCCTGATTCACCACAGGTTCTTGTTCTCTACAGTTTAACATAAACAGTATTTCCCTCCTCTCTAAAAACATACTTTTGGATTATAAACATGTCATTAACAAAGATGCCTAAAGTAACCAGTGTATCTTGTCATGTCATATACATAATAACCCAGGGGGTGGTCAAATTGTTGTTAGAATGTCATATACATCATAACCCAGGGGTGGTCAAATTGTTGTTAGAATGTCATATACATCATAACCCAGGGGTGGTCAAATTGTTGTTAGAATGTCATATACATCATAACCCAGGGTGGTCAAATTGTTGTTAGAATGTCATATACATCATAACCCAGGGTGGTCAAATTGTTGTTAGAATGTCATATACATCATAACCCAGGGGGTGGTCAAATTGTTGTTAGAATGTCATATACATCATAACCCAGGGTGGTCAAATTGTTGTTAGAATGTCATATACATCATAACCCAGGGGTGGTCAAATTGTTGTTAGAATGTCATATACATCATAACCCAGGGGTGGTCAAATTGTTGTTAGAATGTCATATACATCATAACAAATGTCTATTAAACAACTATTATATACATTATTAACAATATTGCTTTGTCTAAGATTTTTACGAATGATCTTTGAAAGAGATAAAGGGTCCTGAAAAAGGGGAAGTTGCTTTTTTTTTGCTGAGTTTATTTAAAGTGTCAATATTGAGATGCAAACTGAAATATAAATGGAAACTATATCTGACCCAGTACTACTGTCTTCTTTTTTAAATCCCATAGCCATGTGTGTGATGTGGATACTATATCTGACCCAGTACTACTGTCTTCTTTTTTAAATCCCATAGCCATGTGTGTGATGTGGATACTATATCTGACCCAGTACTACTGTCTTCTTTTTTAAATCCCATAGCCATGTGTGTGATGTGGATACTATATCTGACCCAGTACTACTGTCTTCTTTTTAAATCCCATAGCCATGTGTGTGATGTGGATACTATATCTGACCCAGTACTACTGTCTTCTTTTAAATCCCATAGCCATGTGTGTGATGTGGATACTATATCTGACCCAGTACTACTGTCTTCTTTTTTAAATCCCATAGCCATGTGTGTGATGTGGATACTATATCTGACCCAGTACTACTGTCTTCTTTTTTAAATCCCATAGCCATGTGTGTGATGTGGATACTATATCTGACCCAGTACTACTGTCTTCTTTTTTAAATCCCATAGCCATGTGTGTGATGTGGATACTATATCTGACCCAGTACTACTGTCTTCTTTTTTAAATCCCATAGCCATGTGTGTGATGTGGATACTATATCTGACCCAGTACTACTGTCTTCTTTTTTAAATCCCATAGCCATGTGTGTGATGTGGATACTATATCTGACCCAGTACTACTGTCTTCTTTTTTAAATCCCATAGCCATGTGTGTGATGTGGATACTATATCTGACCCAGTACTACTGTCTTCTTTTAAATCCATAGCCATGTGTGTGATGTGGATACTATATCTGACCCAGTACTACTGTCTTCTTTTAAATCCCATAGCCATGTGTGTGATGTGGATACTATATCTGACCCAGTACTACTGTCTTCTTTTAAATCCCATAGCCATGTGTGTGATGTGGATACTATATCTGACCCAGTACTACTGTCTTCTTTTTTAAATCCCATAGCCATGTGTGTGATGTGGATACTATATCTGACCCAGTACTACTGTCTTCTTTTTTAAATCCCATAGCCATGTGTGTGATGTGGATACTATATCTGACCCAGTACTACTGTCTTCTTTTTTAAATCCCATAGCCATGTGTGTGATGTGGATACTATATCTGACCCAGTACTACTGTCTTCTTTTTTAAATCCCATAGCCATGTGTGTGATGTGGATACTATATCTGGCCCAGTACTACTGTCTTCTTTTTTAAATCCCATAGCCATGTGTGTGATGTGGATACTATATCTGACCCAGTACTACTGTCTTCTTTTTTAAATCCCATAGCCATGTGTGTGATGTGGATACTATATCTGGCCCAGTACTACTGTCTTCTTTTTTAAATCCCATAGCCATGTGTGTGATGTGGATACTATATCTGACCCAGTACTACTGTCTTCTTTTTTAAATCCCATAGCCATGTGTGTGATGTGGATACTATATCTGACCCAGTACTACTGTCTTCTTTTTTAAATCCCATAGCCATGTGTGTGATGTGGATACTATATCTGACCCAGTACTACTGTCTTCTTTTTAAATCCCATAGCCATGTGTGTGATGTGGATACTATATCTGACCCAGTACTACTGTCTTCTTTTTTAAATCCCATAGCCATGTGTGTGATGTGGATACTATATCTGACCCAGTACTACTGTCTTCTTTTAAATCCCATAGCCATGTGTGTGATGTGGATACTATATCTGACCCAGTACTACTGTCTTCTTTTTTAAATCCCATAGCCATGTGTGTGATGTGGATACTATATCTGACCCAGTACTACTGTCTTCTTTTTAAATCCCATAGCCATGTGTGTGATGTGGATACTATATCTGACCCAGTACTACTGTCTTCTTTTTTAAATCCCATAGCCATGTGTGTGATGTGGATACTATATCTGACCCAGTACTACTGTCTTCTTTTTAAATCCCATAGCCATGTGTGTGATGTGGATACTATATCTGACCCAGTACTACTGTCTTCTTTTTTAAATCCCATAGCCATGTGTGTGATGTGGATACTATATCTGACCCAGTACTACTGTCTTCTTTTTTAAATCCCATAGCCATGTGTGTGATGTGGATACTATATCTGACCCAGTACTACTGTCTTCTTTTTTAAAATCCCATAGCCATGTGTGTGATGTGGATACTATATCTGACCCAGTACTACTGTCTTCTTTTTTAAATCCCATAGCCATGTGTGTGATGTGGATACTATATCTGACCCAGTACTACTGTCTTCTTTTTTAAATCCCATAGCCATGTGTGTGATGTGGATACTATATCTGACCCAGTACTACTGTCTTCTTTTTTAAATCCCATAGCCATGTGTGTGATGTGGATACTATATCTGACCCAGTACTACTGTCTTCTTTTTTAAATCCCATAGCCATGTGTGTGATGTGGATACTATATCTGACCCAGTACTACTGTCTTCTTTTTTAAATCCCATAGCCATGTGTGTGATGTGGATACTATATCTGGCCCAGTACTACTGTCTTCTTTTAAATCCCATAGCCATGTGTGTGATGTGGATACTATATCTGACCCAGTACTACTGTCTTCTTTTTTAAATCCCATAGCCATGTGTGTGATGTGGATACTATATCTGACCCAGTACTACTGTCTTCTTTTAAATCCCATAGCCATGTGTGTGATGTGGATACTATATCTGACCCAGTACTACTGTCTTCTTTTAAATCCCATAGCCATGTGTGTGATGTGGATACTATATCTGACCCAGTACTACTGTCTTCTTTTAAATCCCATAGCCATGTGTGTGATGTGGATACTATATCTGACCCAGTACTACTGTCTTCTTTTAAATCCCATAGCCATGTGTGTGATGTGGATACTATATCTGGCCCAGTACTACTGTCTTCTTTTAAATCCCATAGCCATGTGTGTGATGTGGATACTATATCTGACCCAGTACTACTGTCTTCTTTTAAATCCCATAGCCATGTGTGTGATGTGGATACTATATCTGGCCCAGTACTACTGTCTTCTTTTAAATCCCATAGCCATGTGTGTGATGTGGATACTATATCTGACCCAGTACTACTGTCTTCTTTTTAAATCCCATAGCCATGTGTGTGATGTGGATACTATATCTGACCCAGTACTACTGTCTTCTTTTAAATCCCATAGCCATGTGTGTGATGTGGATACTATATCTGACCCAGTACTACTGTCTTCTTTTTTAAATCCCATAGCCATGTGTGTGATGTGGATACTATATCTGACCCAGTACTACTGTCTTCTTTTAAATCCATAGCCATGTGTGTGATGTGGATACTATATCTGACCCAGTACTACTGTCTTCTTTTTTAAATCCCATAGCCATGTGTGTGATGTGGATACTATATCTGACCCAGTACTACTGTCTTCTTTTAAATCCCATAGCCATGTGTGTGATGTGGATACTATATCTGACCCAGTACTACTGTCTTCTTTTTTAAATCCATAGCCATGTGTGTGATGTGGATACTATATCTGACCCAGTACTACTGTCTTCTTTTTTAAATCCCATAGCCATGTGTGTGATGTGGATACTATATCTGACCCAGTACTACTGTCTTCTTTTTAAATCCCATAGCCATGTGTGTGATGTGGATACTATATCTGACCCAGTACTACTGTCTTCTTTTTAAATCCCATAGCCATGTGTGTGATGTGGATACTATATCTGACCCAGTACTACTGTCTTCTTTTTAAATCCCATAGCCATGTGTGTGATGTGGATACTATATCTGACCCAGTACTACTGTCTTCTTTTAAATCCCATAGCCATGTGTGTGATGTGGATACTATATCTGACCCAGTACTACTGTCTTCTTTTTTAAATCCCATAGCCATGTGTGTGATGTGGATACTATATCTGGCCCAGTACTACTGTCTTCTTTTAAATCCCATAGCCATGTGTGTGATGTGGATACTATATCTGACCCAGTACTACTGTCTTCTTTTAAATCCCATAGCCATGTGTGTGATGTGGATACTATATCTGGCCCAGTACTACTGTCTTCTTTTAAATCCCATAGCCATGTGTGTGATGTGGATACTATATCTGACCCAGTACTACTGTCTTCTTTTTAAATCCCATAGCCATGTGTGTGATGTGGATACTATATCTGACCCAGTACTACTGTCTTCTTTTTTAAATCCCATAGCCATGTGTGTGATGTGGATACTATATCTGACCCAGTACCTACTGTCTTCTTTTTTAAATCCCATAGCCATGTGTGTGATGTGGATACTATATCTGACCCAGTACTACTGTCTTCTTTTTTAAATCCCATAGCCATGTGTGTGATGTGGATACTATATCTGACCCAGTACTACTGTCTTCTTTTTAAATCCCATAGCCATGTGTGTGATGTGGATACTATATCTGACCCAGTACTACTGTCTTCTTTTAAATCCCATAGCCATGTGTGTGATGTGGATACTATATCTGACCCAGTACTACTGTCTTCTTTTTAAATCCCATAGCCATGTGTGTGATGTGGATACTATATCTGACCCAGTACTACTGTCTTCTTTTAAATCCCATAGCCATGTGTGTGATGTGGATACTATATCTGACCCAGTACTACTGTCTTCTTTTAAATCCCATAGCCATGTGTGTGATGTGGATACTATATCTGACCCAGTACTACTGTCTTCTTTTAAATCCCATAGCCATGTGTGTGATGTGGATACTATATCTGACCCAGTACTACTGTCTTCTTTTAAATCCCATAGCCATGTGTGTGATGTGGATACTATATCTGACCCAGTACTACTGTCTTCTTTTAAATCCCATAGCCATGTGTGTGATGTGGATACTATATCTGACCCAGTACTACTGTCTTCTTTTTTAAATCCCATAGCCATGTGTGTGATGTGGATACTATATCTGACCCAGTACTACTGTCTTCTTTTTAAATCCCATAGCCATGTGTGTGATGTGGATACTATATCTGACCCAGTACTACTGTCTTCTTTTTTAAATCCCATAGCCATGTGTGTGATGTGGATACTATATCTGACCCAGTACTACTGTCTTCTTTTTAAATCCCATAGCCATGTGTGTGATGTGGATACTATATCTGACCCAGTACTACTGTCTTCTTTTTAAATCCCATAGCCATGTGTGTGATGTGGATACTATATCTGACCCAGTACTACTGTCTTCTTTTTTAAATCCCATAGCCATGTGTGTGATGTGGATACTATATCTGACCCAGTACTACTGTCTTCTTTTTTAAATCCCATAGCCATGTGTGTGATGTGGATACTATATCTGACCCAGTACTACTGTCTTCTTTTTAAATCCCATAGCCATGTGTGTGATGTGGATACTATATCTGACCCAGTACTACTGTCTTCTTTTTTAAATCCCATAGCCATGTGTGTGATGTGGATACTATATCTGACCCAGTACTACTGTCTTCTTTTTTAAATCCCATAGCCATGTGTGTGATGTGGATACTATATCTGACCCAGTACTACTGTCTTCTTTTTTAAATCCCATAGCCATGTGTGTGATGTGGATACTATATCTGACCCAGTACTACTGTCTTCTTTTTTAAATCCCATAGCCATGTGTGTGATGTGGATACTATATCTGACCCAGTACTACTGTCTTCTTTTTTAAATCCCATAGCCATGTGTGTGATGTGGATACTATATCTGACCCAGTACTACTGTCTTCTTTTTTAAATCCCATAGCCATGTGTGTGATGTGGATACTATATCTGACCCAGTACTACTGTCTTCTTTTTTAAATCCCATAGCCATGTGTGTGATGTGGATACTATATCTGACCCAGTACTACTGTCTTCTTTTTTAAATCCCATAGCCATGTGTGTGATGTGGATACTATATCTGACCCAGTACTACTGTCTTCTTTTTAAATCCCATAGCCATGTGTGTGATGTGGATACTATATCTGACCCAGTACTACTGTCTTCTTTTTTAAATCCCATAGCCATGTGTGTGATGTGGATACTATATCTGACCCAGTACTACTGTCTTCTTTTTAAATCCCATAGCCATGTGTGTGATGTGGATACTATATCTGACCCAGTACTACTGTCTTCTTTTTAAATCCCATAGCCATGTGTGTGATGTGGATACTATATCTGACCCAGTACTACTGTCTTCTTTTTTAAATCCCATAGCCATGTGTGTGATGTGGATACTATATCTGACCCAGTACTACTGTCTTCTTTTTTAAATCCCATAGCCATGTGTGTGATGTGGATACTATATCTGACCCAGTACTACTGTCTTCTTTTTTAAATCCCATAGCCATGTGTGTGATGTGGATACTATATCTGACCCAGTACTACTGTCTTCTTTTTTAAATCCCATAGCCATGTGTGTGATGTGGATACTATATCTGACCCAGTACTACTGTCTTCTTTTTTAAATCCCATAGCCATGTGTGTGATGTGGATACTATATCTGACCCAGTACTACTGTCTTCTTTTTTAAATCCCATAGCCATGTGTGTGATGTGGATACTATATCTGACCCAGTACTACTGTCTTCTTTTTTAAATCCATAGCCATGTGTGTGATGTGGATACTATATCTGACCCAGTACTACTGTCTTCTTTTTTAAATCCCATAGCCATGTGTGTGATGTGGATACTATATCTGACCCAGTACTACTGTCTTCTTTTTTAAATCCCATAGCCATGTGTGTGATGTGGATACTATATCTGACCCAGTACTACTGTCTTCTTTTTTAAATCCCATAGCCATGTGTGTGATGTGGATACTATATCTGACCAGTACTACTGTCTTCTTTTTTAAATCCCATAGCCATGTGTGTGATGTGGATACTATATCTGACCCAGTACTACTGTCTTCTTTTTTTAAATCCCATAGCCATGTGTGTGATGTGGATACTATATGACCCGTTACTATTCTTCTTTTTTAAATCCAATAGCCATGTGTGTGATGTGATACTATACTGCACCCAGTACTACTGTCTCTTTTTTTAAATCCCCATAGCCATGTGTGTGATGTGGATACTATATCTGACCCAGTACTACTGTCTTCTTTTTAAATCCCTAGCCATGTGTGTGATGTGGATACTATATCTGACCCAGTACTACTGTCTTCTTTTAAATCCCATAGCCATGTGTGTGATGTGGATACTATATCTGAACCAGTACTACTGTCTTCTTTTTAAATCCCATAGCCATGTGTGTGATGTGGATACTATATCTGACCCCATACTACTGTCTTCTTTTTTAAATCCCATAGCCATGTGTGTGATGTGGATACTATATCTGACCCAGTACTACTGTCTTCTTTTTAAATCCCATAGCATGTGTGTGATGTGGATACATATCTGACCCAGTACTACTGTCTTCTTTTTAAATCCCATAGCCATGTGTGTGATGTGGATACTATATCTGACCCAGTACTACTGTCTTCTTTTTTAAATCCCATAGCCATGTGTGTGATGTGGATACTATATCTGACCAGTACTACTGTCTTCTTTTTAAATCCCATAGCCATGTGTGTGATGTGGATACTATATCTGACCCAGTACTACTGTCTTCTTTTTTAAATCCCATAGCCATGTGTGTGATGTGGGATACTATATCTGACCCAGTACTACTGTCTTCTTTTTTTAAATCCCATAGCCATGTGGTGATGTGGATACTATATCTGACCCAGTACTACTGTCTTCTTTTTAAATCCCATAGCCATGTGTGTGATGTGGATACTATATCTGACCCAGTACTACGTCTTCTTTTTTAAATCCCATAGCCATGTGTGTGATGTGGATACTATATCTGACCCAGTACTACTGTCTTCTTTTTTAAATCCCATAGCCATGTGTGTGATGTGGATACTATCTCTGACCAGTACTACTGTCTTCTTTTAAATCCCCATAGCCATGTGTGTGATGTGGATACTATATCTGCCCAGTACTACTGTCTTCTTTTTTAAATCCCATAGCCATGTGTGTGATGTGGATACTATATCTGGCCCAGTTACTACTGTCTTCTTTTTAAATCCCCATAGCCATGTGTGTGATGTGGATACTATATCTGGACCAGTACTACTTCTTCCTTTTTTAAATCCCATAGCCATGTGTGTGATGTGGATACTATATCTGACCCAGTAACTACTGTCTTCTTTTAATCCCATAGCCATGTGTGTGATGTGGATACTATATCTGACCCAGTACTACTGTCTTCTTTTTAAATCCCATAGCCATGTGTGTGATGTGGATACTATATCTGCACCCAGTTTACTACTGTTCTTCTTTGTTTAAATCCCATAGCCAGGTGTGTGATGTGGATTACTATATCTGACACAGTACTATCGTCTTCTTTTTTAATCCCATAGCCATGTGTGCTGATGTGGATACTATATCTGACCCAGTACTACGTCTTCTTTTTTAAATCCCATAGCCATGTGTGTGATGTGGATACTATATCTGACCCAGTACTACTGTCTTCTTTTTTAAATCCCATAGCCATGTGTGTGATGTGGATACTATATCTGACCAGTACTACTGTCTTCTTTTTAAATCCCATAGCCATGTGTGGTGATGTGGATACTATATCTGACCCAGTACCTGTCTTCTTTTTTAAATCCCATAGCCATGTGTGTGATGTGGATACTATATCTGACCCAGTACTACTGTCTTCTTTTTTAAATCCCAAGCCATGTGTGTGATGTGGATTACTATATCTGACCCAGTACTACTGTCTTCTTTTTTAAATTCCCATAGCCATGTGTGTGATGTGGATACTATATCTGACCCAGTACTACTGTCTTCTTTTTTAAATCCCATAGCCATGTGTGTGATGTGGATACTATATCTGACCCAGTACTACTGTCTTCTTTTTTAAATCCATAGCCATGTGTGTGATGTGGATACTATATTCTGACCCAGTACTACTGTCTTCTTTTTTAAATCCCATAGCCATGTGTGTGATGTGGATACTATATCTGACCCAGTACTACTGTCTTCTTTTTTAAATCCCATAGCCATGTGTTGTGATGTGGATACTATATCTGACCCAGTTACTACGTCTTCTTTTTTAAATCCCATAGCCATGTGTGTGATGTGGATACTATATCTGACCCAGTACTACTGTCTTCTTTTTTAAATCCATAGCCATGTGTGTGATGTGGATACTATATCTGACCCAGTACTACTGTCTTCTTTTTTTTAAATCCCATAGCCATGTGTGTGATGTGGATACTATATCTGACCCAGTACTACTGTCTTCTTTTTTAAATCCCATAGCCATGTGTGTGATGTGGATACTATATCTGACCCAGTACTACTGCTGTCTTCTTTTTTAAATCCCATAGCCATGTGTGTGATGTGGATACTATATCTGACCCAGTACTACTGTCTTCTTTTTTAAATCCCATAGCCATGTGTGTGATGTGGATACTATATCTGAACCCCCCAGTACTACTGTCTACGTCTCCTTTTTTAAATCCCATAGCCATGTGTGTGATGTGGATACTATATCTGACCCAGTACTACTTCTTCTTTTTTAAATCCCATAGCCATGTGTGTGATGTGGATACTATATCTGACCCAGTACTACTGTCTTCTTTTTTAATCCCATAGCCATGTGTGTGATGTGGATACTATATCTGACCCAGTACTACTGTCTTCTTTTTTAAATCCCATAGCCATGTGTGTGATGTGGATACTATATCTGACCCAGTACTACTGTCTTCTTTTTTAAATCCCATAGCCATGTGTGTGATGTGGATACTATATCTGACCAGTACTACTGTCTTCTTTTTAAATCCCATAGCCATGTGTGTGATGTGATACTATATCTGACCCAGTACTACTGTCTTCTTTTTAAATCCCATAGCCATGTGTGTGATGTGGATACTATATCTGACCCAGTACTACTGTCTTCTTTTTTAAATCCCATAGCCATGTGTGTCTCTTATACACATCTAGATGTGTATAAGAGACAGATCTGACCCAGTACTACTGTCTTCTTTTTTAAATCCCATAGCCATGTGTGATGTGGATACTATATCTGACCCAGTACTATACTGTCTTCTTTTTTAAATCCCATAGCCATGTGTGTGATGTGGATACTATATCTGACCCAGTACTACTGTCTTCTTTTTTAAATCCATAGCCATGTGTGTGTGATGTGGATACTATATCTGACCCAGTACTACTGTCTTCTTTTTTAAATCCCATAGCCATGTGTGTGATGTGGATACTATATCTGACCCAGTACTACTGTCTTCTTTTTTAAATCCCATAGCCATGTGTGTGATGTGGATACTATATCTGACCCAGTACTACCTGTCTCTTTTTTAAATCCCATAGCCATGTGTGTGATGTG
>NW_022263442.1:21416-77325 GCF_002021735.2 Oncorhynchus kisutch | reverse complement strand
GCCATAAGGGACACTAGGAATCTACCACCCCACTACCACTATCATTAGAGCCATAAGGGACACTAGGACATCCACCACCCACTACCTATCAGATTAGAGCCAAGGGACACTAGGAATCTACCACCCTACTACCACTATCAGATTAGAGCCATAAGGGACACTAGAATTCCACCACCCTACTACCATTATCATATTAGAGCCATAAGGGACACTAGGAATCCACCACCCTACTACCATATCAGATTAGAGCCATAAGGGACACTAGGATCTCCACCCACTACCACTATCAGATTAGAGCCATAAGGGACACTAGGAATCCACCACCCTACTACCACTATCAGATTAGAGCCATAAGGGACACTAGGAATCTACCACCCCACTACCACTATCAGATTAGAGCCATAAGGGACACTAGGAATCTACCACCCCACTACCACTATCAGATTAGAGCCATAAGGGACACTAGACATCCACCACCCTACTACCATTATCATATTAGAGCCATAAGGGACACTAGACATCCACCACCCTACTACCATTATCAGATTAGAGCCATAAGGGACACTAGGAATCCACCACCCCACTACCACTATCAGATTAGAGCCATAAGGGACACTAGGAATCTACCACCCCACTACCACTATCAGATTAGAGCCATAAGGGACACTAGGAATCTACCACCCCACTACCACTATCAGATTAGAGCCATAAGGGACACTAGGAATCTACCACCCCCCACTACCACTATCAGATTAGAGCCATAAGGGACACTAGGAATCTACCACCCACTACCACTATCAGATTAGAGCCATAAGGGACACTAGGAATCTACCACCCCACTACCACTATCAGATTAGAGCCATAAGGGACACTAGGAATCTACCACCCTACTACCACTATCAGATTAGAGCCATAAGGGACACTAGACATCCACACCCTACTACAATCATATTAGAGCCATAAGGGACACTAGACATCCACCACCCTACTACCATTATCATATTAGAGCCATAAGGGACACTAGGAATCCACACCCCACTACCACTATCAGATTAGAGCCATAAGGGACACTAGGAATCTACCACCCCACTACCACTATCAGATTAGAGCCATAAGGGACACTAGGAATCACCCCCACTACCACTATCAGATTAGAGCCATAAGGGACACTAGGAATCTCCCCCCCACTACCACTATCAGATTAGAGCCATAAGGGACACTAGGAATCTACCAACCCACTACCACTATCAGATTAGAGCCATAAGGGACACTAGGAATCTACCACCCCACTACCACTATCAGATTAGCCATAAGGGACACTAGGAATCTACCACCCCACTACCACTATCAGATTAGAGCCATAAGGGACACTAGGAATCTACCACCCCACTACCACTATCAGATTAGAGCCATAAGGGACACTAGGAATCTACCACCCCACTACCACTATCAGATTAGAGCCATAAGGGACACTAGGAATCTACCACCCACTACCACTATCAGATTAGAGCCATAAGGGACACTAGGAATCTACCACCCACTACCACTATCAGATTAGAGCCATAAGGGACACTAGGAATCTCCACCCCCCACTACCACTATCAGATTAGAGCCATAAGGGACACTAGGAATCTACCACCCACTACCACTATCAGATTAGAGCCATAAGGGACACTAGACATCCACCACCCTACTACCACTATCAGATTAGAGCCATAAGGGACACTAACATCCACCACCCTACTACACCATCAGATTAGAGCCATAAGGGACACTAGACATCCACCACCCTACTACCATATCATATTAGAGCCATAAGGGACACTAGACATCCACCACCCTACTACCATTATTATTAGCCATAAGGGACACTAGGACATCCACCACCCTACTACCACTATCATATTAGAGCCATAAGGGACACGGAATCATCACCACCCCACTACCACTATCAGATTAGAGCCATAAGGGACACTAGGAATCTACCACCCCACTACCACTATCAGATTAGAGCCATAAGGGACACTAGGAATCTACCACCCACTACCACTATCAGATTAGAGCCATAAGGGACACTAGGAATCTACCACCCCACTACCACTATCAGATTAGAGCCATAAGGGACACTAGGAATCTACCACCCCACTACCACTATCAGATTAGAGCCATAAGGGACACTAGGAATCTCCCCCACCCCACTACCACTATCAGATTAGAGCCATAAGGGACACTAGGAATCTACCACCCCACTACCACTATCAGATTAGAGCCATAAGGGACACTAGGAATCTACCCCCCACTACCACTATCAGATTAGAGCCATAAGGGACACTAGGAATCTACCACCCCACTACCACTATCAGATTAGAGCCATAAGGGACACTAGGAATCTACCACCCCACTACCACTATCAGATTAGAGCCATAAGGGACACTAGGAATCTACCACCCCACTACCACTATCAGATTAGAGCCATAAGGGACACTAGGAATCTACACCCCACTACCACTATCAGATTAGAGCCATAAGGGACACTAGAATCTACCACCCCACTACCACTATCAGATTAGAGCCATAAGGGACACTAGGAATCTACCACCCCACTACCACTATCAGATTAGAGCCATAAGGGACACTAGGAATCTACCACCCCACTACCACTATCAGATTAGAGCCATAAGGGACTAGGAATCTACCACCCACTACCACTATCAGATTAGAGCCATAAGGGACACTAGGAATCTACCACCCCACTACCACTATCAGATTAGAGCCATAAGGGACACTAGGAATCTACCACCCCCACTACCACTATCAGATTAGAGCCATAAGGGACACTAGGATCTACACACCCCACTACCACTATCAGATTAGAGCCATAAGGGACACTAGAATCCACCACCTACTACCATTATCAGATTAGAGCCATAAGGGACACTAGAATCCACCACCCTACTACCACTATCAGATTAGAGCCATAAGGGACACTAGAATCACCACCCACTACCACTATCAGATTAGAGCCATAAGGGACACTAGACATCCACCACCCTACTACCATATCAGATTAGAGCCATAAGGGACACTAGGAATCCACCACCTACTACCACTATCAGATTAGAGCCATAAGGGACACTAGGAATCCCCACCCACTACCACTATCAGATTAGAGCCATAAGGGACACTAGACAATCCACCACCCACTACCACTATCAGATTAGAGCCATAAGGGACACTAGGAATCTACCACCCCACTACCACTATCAGATTAGAGCCATAGGGACACTAGGAATCTACCACCCCACTACCACTATCAGATTAGAGCCATAAGGGACACTAGGAATCCACCACCCCCCACTACCACTATCAGATTAGAGCCATAAGGGACACTAGACATCCACCACCCTACTACCATTATCATATTAGAGCCATAAGGGACATAGGAATCCACAACCCCACTACCACTATCAGATTAGAGCCATAAGGGACACTAGGAATCTACCCCCACTACCACTATCAGATTAGAGCCATAAGGGACACTAGGAATCTACCACCCCACTACCACTATCAGATTAGAGCCATAAGGGACACTAGGAATCTACCACCCCACTACCACTATCAGATTAGAGCCATAAGGGACACTAGGAATCTACACCCACTACCACTATCAGATTAGAGCCATAAGGGACACTAGGAATCTACCACCCACTACCACTATCAGATTAGAGCCATAAGGGACACTAGGAATCCACCACCCCCCACTACCACTATCAGATTAGAGCCATAAGGGACACTAAACACACCACCCTACTACCACTATCAGATTAGAGCCATAAGGGACACTAGGAATCCACCCCACTACCACTATCAGAAGAGCCATAAGGGACACTAGGAATCTACCACCCCACTACCACTATCAGATTAGAGCCATAAGGGACACTAGGAATCTACCACCCACTACCACTATCAGATTAGAGCCATAAGGGACACTAGGAATCTACCACCCACTACCACTATCAGATTAGAGCCATAAGGGACACTAGGAATCTCACCCCCCACTACCACTATCAGATTAGAGCCATAAGGGACACTAGGAATCTACCACCCCCACTATCAGATTAGAGCCATAAGGGACACTAGGAATCTCCACCACCCACTACCACTATCAGATTAGAGCCATAAGGGACACTAGGAATCTCCACCCCCACTACCACTATCAGATTAGAGCCATAAGGGACACTAGGAATCCACCACCCTACTACCATATCAGATTAGAGCCATAAGGGACACTAGGAATCTACCACCCTACTACCACTATCAGATTAGAGCCATAAGGGACACTAGGAATCTACCACCCCACTACCACTATCAGATTAGAGCCATAAGGGACACTAGGAATCTACCACCCCACTACCACTATCAGATTAGAGCCATAAGGGACACTAGGAATCACCCCCCACTACCACTATCAGATTAGAGCCATAAGGGACACTAGGAATCTACCACCCCACTACCACTATCAGATTAGAGCCATAAGGGACACTAGGAATCACCACCCCACTACCACTATCAGATTAGAGCCATAAGGGACACTAGGAATCTACCACCCACTACCACTATCAGATTAGAGCCATAAGGGACACTAGGAATCTACCACCCCACTACCACTATCAGATTAGAGCCATAAGGGACACTAGGAATCTACCACCCACTACCACTATCAGATTAGAGCCATAAGGGACACTAGACATCCACCACCACTACTACCATCAGATTAGAGCCATAAGGGACACTAGGAATCTACCACCCACTACACCCATCAGATTAGAGCCATAAGGGACTAGGAATCTACCACCCCACTACCACTATCAGATTAGAGCCATAAGGGACACTAGGAATCTACCACCCCACTACCACTATCAGATTAGAGCCATAAGGGACACTAGGAATCTACCACCCCACTACCACTATCAGATTAGAGCCATAAGGGACACTAGGAATCTACCACCCACTACCACTATCAGATTAGAGCCATAAGGGACACTAGGAATCTCCACCCCCCACTACCACTATCAGATTAGAGCCATAAGGGACACTAGGAATCTACCACCCCACTACCACTATCAGATTAGAGCCATAAGGGACACTAGGAATCTACCACCCACTACCACTATCAGATTAGAGCCATAAGGGACACTAGGAATCTACCACCCCCCTACCACTATCAGATTAGAGCCATAAGGGACACTAGGAATCTACCACCCCCACTACCACTATCAGATTAGAGCCATAAGGGACACTAGGAATCTACCACCCCCACTACCACTATCAGATTAGAGCCATAAGGGACACTAGAATCTACCACCCACTACCACTATCAGATTAGAGCCATAAGGGACACTAGGAATCTACCACCCCACTACCACTATCAGATTAGAGCCATAGGGACACTAGGAATCTACCACCCACTACCACTATCAGATTAGAGCCATAAGGGACACTAGAATCCACCACCCTACTACCACTATCAGATTAGAGCCATAAGGGACACTAGAATCCACCACCCCACTACCACTATCAGATTAGAGCCATAAGGGACACTAGAATCACCACCCACTACCACTATCAGATTAGAGCCATAAGGGACACTAGACATCCACCACCCTACTACCACTATCATATTAGAGCCATAAGGGACACTAGACATCACCACCCTACTACCACTATCAGATTAGAGCCATAAGGGACACTAGGAAATCCCCACAAACCACTATCAGATTAGAGCCATAAGGGACACTAGGAATCCACCACCCCACTACACTATCAGATTAGAGCCATAAGGGACACTAGGAATCTACCACCCCACTACCACTATCAGATTAGAGCCATAAGGGACACTAGGAATCTACCACCCACTACCACTATCAGATTAGAGCCATAAGGGACACTAGGAATCTACCACCCCCACTACCACTATCAGATTAGAGCCATAAGGGACACTAGACATCCACCACCCTACTACCACTATCAGATTAGAGCCATAAGGGACACTAGGAATCCACCACCACTACCACTATCAGATTAGAGCCATAAGGGACACTAGGAATCTACCACCCCACTACCACTATCAGATTAGAGCCATAAGGGACACTAGGAATCTACCACCCACTACCACTATCAGATTAGAGCCATAAGGGACACTAGGAATCTACCACCCCCACTACCACTATCAGATTAGAGCCATAAGGGACACTAGGAATCCACCACCCTACTACCACTATCAGATTAGAGCCATAAGGGACACTAGACATCACCACCCCACTACCACTATCAGATTAGAGCCATAAGGGACACTAGGAATCTCCACCCCACTACCACTATCAGATTAGAGCCATAAGGGACACTAGGAATCTACCACCCACTACCACTATCAGATTAGAGCCATAAGGGACACTAGGAATCTACCACCCCACTACCACTATCAGATTAGAGCCATAAGGGACACTAGGAATCTACACCCCACTACCACTATCAGATTAGAGCCATAAGGGACACTAGGAATCTACCACCCCACTACCACTATCAGATTAGAGCCATAAGGGACACTAGGAATCTACCACCCCACTACCACTATCAGATTAGAGCCATAAGGGACACTAGACATCCACCCACTACTACCATATCAGATTAGAGCCATAAGGGACACTAGGAATCTACCACCCCACTACCCATCTATTAGAGCCATAAGGGACACTAGGAATCTACCACCCCACTACCACTATCAGATTAGAGCCATAAGGGACACTAGGAATCTACCAACCCACTACCACTATCAGATTAGAGCCATAAGGGACACTAGGAATCTCACCCCCCACTACCACTATCAGATTAGAGCCATAAGGGACACTAGGAATCTAACCCCACTACCACTATCAGATTAGAGCCATAAGGGACACTAGGAATCTACCACCCCACACTACCATATCAGATTAGAGCCATAAGGGACACTAGGAATCTACCACCCCACTACCACTATCAGATTAGAGCCATAAGGGACACTAGAATCCACCACCCTACTACCACTATCATATTAGAGCCATAAGGGACACTAGAATCCACCACCCTACTACCACTATCATATTAGAGCCATAAGGGACACTAGGAATCCACCACCCCACTACCACTATCAGATTAGAGCCATAAGGGACACTAGGAATCTACCACCCCACTACCACTATCAGATTAGAGCCATAAGGGACACTAGGAATCTACCACCCACTACCACTATCAGATTAGAGCCATAAGGGACACTAGGAATCTACCACCCACTACCACTATCAGATTAGAGCCATAAGGGACACTAGGAATCTACCAACCCACTACCACTATCAGATTAGAGCCATAAGGGACACTAGGAATACCACCCCACTACCACTATCAGATTAGAGCCATAAGGGACACTAGGAATCTACCCCCCACTACCACTATCAGATTAGAGCCATAAGGGACACTAGGAATCTACCACCCCACTACCACTATCAGATTAGAGCCATAAGGGACACTAGGAATCTCCACCCCCCACTACCACTATCAGATTAGAGCCATAAGGGACACTAGGAATCTACCACCCCACTACCACTATCAGATTAGAGCCATAAGGGACACTAGGAATCTACCACCCCACTACCACTATCAGATTAGAGCCATAAGGGACACTAGGAATCTACCACCCACTACCACTATCAGATTAGAGCCATAAGGGACACTAGGAATCTACCACCCCACTACCACTATCAGATTAGAGCCATAAGGGACACTAGGAATCTACCACCCCACTACCACTATCAGATTAGAGCCATAAGGGACACTAGGAATCTACCACCCCACTACCACTATCAGATTAGAGCCATAAGGGACACTAGGAATCTACCACCCCACTACCACTATCAGATTAGAGCCATAAGGGACACTAGGAATCTACCACCCCACTACCACTATCAGATTAGAGCCATAAGGGACACTAGGAATCCACCACCCCACTACCACTATCAGATTAGAGCCATAAGGGACACTAGGAATCTACCACCCCCACTACCACTATCAGATTAGAGCCATAAGGGACACTAGGAATCTACCACCCCACTACCACTATCAGATTAGAGCCATAAGGGACACTAGGAATCTACCACCCACACTACCACTATCAGATTAGAGCCATAAGGGACACTAGGAATCTACCACCCCACTACCACTATCAGATTAGAGCCATAAGGGACACTAGAATCTACCACCCCACTACCACTATCAGATTAGAGCCATAAGGGACACTAGGAATCTGCCACCCCCCACTACCACTATCAGATTAGAGCCATAAGGGACACTAGGAATCTACCACCCCACTACCACTATCAGATTAGAGCCATAAGGGACACTAGAATCCACCACCCTACTACCACTATCAGATTAGAGCCATAAGGGACACTAGGAATCTACCACCCCACTACCACTATCAGATTAGAGCCATAAGGGACACTAGGAATCTACCACCCCACTACCACTATCAGATTAGAGCCATAAGGGACACTAGGAATCCACCCCCCACTACCACTATCAGATTAGAGCCATAAGGGACACTAGGAATCTACCACCCCACTACCACTATCAGATTAGAGCCATAAGGGACACTAGGAATCCACCACCCTACTACCACTATCAGATTAGAGCCATAAGGGACACTAGAATTCACCACCCTACTACCATATCATATTAGAGCCATAAGGGACACTAGAATCCACCACCCTACTACCATTATCATTTAGAGCCATAAGGGACACTAGGAATCTACCACCCCACTACCACTATCAGATTAGAGCCATAAGGGACACTAGGAATCTACCACCCCCCACTACCACTATCAGATTAGAGCCATAAGGGACACTAGGAATCTACACCCCACTACCACTATCAGATTAGAGCCATAAGGGACACTAGGAATCTACCACCCCTACCACTATCAGATTAGAGCCATAAGGGACACTAGGAATCCACCACACTACCACTATCAGATTAGAGCCATAAGGGACACTAGGAATCTACCACCCACTACCACTATCAGATTAGAGCCATAAGGGACACTAGGAATCTACCACCCCACTACCACTATCAGATTAGAGCCATAAGGGACACTAGGAATCTACCACCCCACTACCACTATCAGATTAGAGCCATAAGGGACACTAGGAATCTACCCCCCACTACCACTATCAGATTAGAGCCATAAGGGACACTAGGAATCTACCACCCCACTACCACTATCAGATTAGAGCCATAAGGGACACTAGAATCCACCACCCTACTACCATTATCATATTAGAGCCATAAGGGACACTAGACCATCACCACCTACTACAACACTAGACATCCACACCCTACTACCACTATCAGATTAGAGCCATAAGGGACACTAGGAATCCACCACCCACTACCACTATCAGATTAGAGCCATAAGGGACACTAGGAATCTACCACCCACTACCACTATCAGATTAGAGCCATAAGGGACACTAGGAATCTACCACCCCACTACCACTATCAGATTAGAGCCATAAGGGACACTAGGAATCTACCACCCCACTACCACTATCAGATTAGAGCCATAAGGGACACTAGGAATCTGCCACCCCCACTACCACTATCAGATTAGAGCCATAAGGGACACTAGAATCACCACCCCCACTACCACTATCATATTAGAGCCATAAGGGACACTAGGAACTATCGAACCACCCTACTACCACTATCAGATTAGAGCCATAAGGGACACTAGACATCCACCACCCTACTACCATTATCATATTAGAGCCATAAGGGACACTAGGAATCCCCACCCACTACCATATCAATTAGAGCCATAAGGGACACTAGGAATCTACCACCCCACTACCACTATCAGATTAGAGCCATAAGGGACACTAGGAATCTCCACCCCCCACTACCACTATCAGATTAGAGCCATAAGGGACACTAGGAATCTACCACCCCACTACCACTATCAGATTAGAGCCATAAGGGACACTAGGAATCTACCACCCCACTACCACTATCAGATTAGAGCCATAAGGGACACTAGGAATCTACACCCCACTACCACTATCAGATTAGAGCCATAAGGGACACTAGAATCTACCACCCCACTACCACTATCAGATTAGAGCCATAAGGGACACTAGGAATCTCCACCCCCCACTACCACTATCAGATTAGAGCCATAAGGACACTAGGAATCTACCCCCCACTACCACTATCAGATTAGAGCCATAAGGGACACTAGGAATCTACCACCCCACTACCACTATCAGATTAGAGCCATAAGGGACACTAGGAATCTGCCACCCCCACTACCACTATCAGATTAGAGCCATAAGGGACTAGGAATCTACCACCCACTACCACTATCAGATTAGAGCCATAAGGGACACTAGAATCCACCACCCTACTACCACTAATCAGATTAGAGCCATAAGGGACACTAGGAATCCACCCCCACTACCACTATCAGATTAGAGCCATAAGGGACACTAGGACATCCACCACCCTACTACCACTATCAGATTAGAGCCATAAGGGACACTAGAATCCACCACCCACTACCACTATCAGATTAGAGCCATAAGGGACACTAGACATCCACCACCCTACTACCACTATCAGATTAGAGCCATAAGGGACACTAGAACATCCACCACCCACTACCACTATCATATTAGAGCCATAAGGGACACTAGGAATCCCCACCCACTACCACTATCAGATTAGAGCCATAAGGGACACTAGGAATCCACCACCCCACTACCACTATCAGATTAGAGCCATAAGGGACACTAGGAATCCACCACCCCACTACCACTATCATATTAGAGCCATAAGGGACACTAGGAATCTACCACCCCACTACCACTATCAGATTAGAGCCATAAGGGACACTAGGAATCACCACCCCACTACCACTATCAGATTAGAGCCATAAGGGACACTAGAATCCACCACCCTACTACCACTATCAGATTAGAGCCATAAGGGACACTAGGAATCCACCACCCTACTACCACTATCAGATTAGAGCCATAAGGGACACTAGAAATCCACCACCCCACTACCATTATCAGATTAGAGCCATAAGGGACACTAGGAATCCCCACCCACTACCACTATCAAGATTAGAGCCATAAGGGACACTAGAATCCACCACCCTACCACTATCAGATTAGAGCCATAAGGGACACTAGGAATCTACCACCCCACTACCACTATCAGATTAGAGCCATAAGGGACACTAGGAATCTACCACCCACTACCACTATCAGATTAGAGCCATAAGGGACACTAGGAACATCCACCCCCCCACTACCACTATCAGATTAGAGCCATAAGGGACACTAGACATCACCACCCTACTACCATATCAGATTAGAGCCATAAGGGACACTAGGAATCCACACCCCACTACCACTATCAGATTAGAGCCATAAGGGACACTAGGAATCTACCACCCACTACCACTATCAGATTAGAGCCATAAGGGACACTAGGAATCTACCACCCACTACCACTATCAGATTAGAGCCATAAGGGACACTAGGAATCTACCACCCCACTACCACTATCAGATTAGAGCCATAAGGGACACTAGGAATCTACCACCCACTACCACTATCAGATTAGAGCCATAAGGGACACTAGGAATCTACCACCCCACTACCACTATCAGATTAGAGCCATAAGGGACACTAGGATCTACCACCCCCACTACACATATCAGATTAGAGCCATAAGGGACACTAGGAATCTACCACCCCACTACCACTATCAGATATTAGAGCCATAAGGGACACTAGGAATCTACCACCCACTACCACTATCAGATTAGAGCCATAAGGGACACTAGGAATCTACCACCCCACTACCACTATCAGATTAGAGCCATAAGGGACACTGAATCTACCACCCACCCACTACCACTATCAGATTAGAGCCATAAGGGACACTAGACATCACCACCCTACTACCATTATCATATTAGAGCCATAAGGGACACTAGACATCACCACCCTACTACCACTATCATATTAGAGCCATAAGGGACACTAGGAATCCACACCCCACTACCACTATCAGATTAGAGCCATAAGGGACACTAGGAATCTACACCCCACTACCACTATCAGATTAGAGCCATAAGGGACACTAGGAATCTACCACCCCACTACCACTATCAGATTAGAGCCATAAGGGACACTAGGAATCTACCACCCCACTACCACTATCAGATTAGAGCCATAAGGGACACTAGGAATCTGCCACCCCCCACTACCACTATCAGATTAGAGCCATAAGGGACACTAGGAATCTACCACCCACTACCACTATCAGATTAGAGCCATAAGGGACACTAGAATCCACCACCCTACTACCATATCAGATTAGAGCCATAAGGGACACTAGACATCCACCACCCTACTACCATTATCAGATTAGAGCCATAAGGGACACTAGAATCCACCACCACTACTACCATTATCATATTAGAGCCATAAGGGACACTAGGAATCCACCACCCTACTACCACTATCAATTAGAGCCATAAGGGACACTAGGAATCTACCACCCCACTACCACTATCAGATTAGAGCCATAAGGGACACTAGGAATCTACCACCCCACTACCACTATCAGATTAGAGCCATAAGGGACACTAGGAATCTACCACCCCACTACCACTATCAGATTAGAGCCATAAGGGACACTAGGAATCTACCACCCCACTACCACTATCAGATTAGAGCCATAAGGGACACTAGGAATCTACCACCCCACTACCACTATCAGATTAGAGCCATAAGGGACACTAGGAATCTACCACCCCCACTACCACTATCAGATTAGAGCCATAAGGGACACTAGGAATCTACCACCCCACTACCACTATCAGATTAGAGCCATAAGGGACACTAGAATCCACCACCCCACTACCACTATCAGATTAGAGCCATAAGGGACACTAGGAATCTACCACCCCACTACCACTATCAGATTAGAGCCATAAGGGACACTAGGAATCTACCACCCACTACCACTATCAGATTAGAGCCATAAGGGACACTAGGAATCACCACCCCACTACCACTATCAGATTAGAGCCATAAGGGACACTAGGAATCTACCACCCACTACCACTATCAGATTAGAGCCATAAGGGACACTAGACACACCACCCTACTACCATATCAGATTAGAGCCATAAGGGACACTAGAATCCACCACCCACTACCACTATCAGATTAGAGCCATAAGGGACACTAGGAATCTACCACCCCACTACCATATCAGATTAGAGCCATAAGGGACACTAGGAATCTACCACCCCCCTACCACATCAGATTAGAGCCATAAGGGACACTAGGAATCACCACCCCACTACCACTATCAGATTAGAGCCATAAGGGACACTAGGAATCTACCACCCCACTACCACTATCAGATTAGAGCCATAAGGGACACTAGGAATCTCCACCCCCCCACTACCACTATCAGATTAGAGCCATAAGGGACACTAGGAATCTCCACCCCCCACTACCACTATCAGATTAGAGCCATAAGGGACACTAGGAATCTACCACCCCACTACCACTATCAGATTAGAGCCATAAGGGACACTAGAATCACCACCCACTACCACTATCAGATTAGAGCCATAAGGACACTAGGATAGGAATACACCACCCCACTACCACTATCAGATTAGAGCCATAAGGGACACTAGGAATCTACCACCCCACTACCACTATCAGATTAGAGCCATAAGGGACACTAGAATCCACCACCCCACTACCATATCATATTAGAGCCATAAGGGACACTAGACTCCACCACCTACTACCACTATCATATTAGAGCCATAAGGGACACTAGAATCCACCACCCACTACCATATCAGATTAGAGCCATAAGGGACACTAGAATCACCACCCACTACCATTATCAGATTAGAGCCATAAGGGACACTAGGAATCTACCACCCACTACCATTACAGATTAGAGCCATAAGGGACACTAGGAATCACCACCCCACTACCACTATCAGATTAGAGCCATAAGGGACACTAGGAATCTACCACCCCACTACCACTATCAGATTAGAGCCATAAGGGACACTAGGAATCTACCACCCCACTACCACTATCAGATTAGAGCCATAAGGGACACTAGGAATCCACCACCCCACTACCACTCAGATTAGAGCCATAAGGGACACTAGGAATCCACCACCCCACTACCACTATCAGATTAGAGCCATAAGGGACACTAGACATCACCACCCTACTACCATTATCATATTAGAGCCATAAGGGACATAGGAATCCACCACCCTACTACCACTATCATATTAGAGCCATAAGGGACACTAGGAATCTACCACCCCACTACCACTATCAGATTAGAGCCATAAGGGACACTAGGAATACCACCCCCACTACCACTATCAGATTAGAGCCATAAGGGACACTAGGAATCTACCACCCCCCACTACCACTATCAGATTAGAGCCATAAGGGACACTAGGAATCTCCACCCCCACCACTACCACTATCAGATTAGAGCCATAAGGGACACTAGGAATCTACCACCCCACTACCACTATCAGATTAGAGCCATAAGGGACACTAGGAATCTACCACCCACTACCACTATCAGATTAGAGCCATAAGGGACACTAGGAATCTACCACCCCCACTACCACTATCAGATTAGAGCCATAAGGACACTAGGAATCTACACCCCCACTACCACTATCAGATTAGAGCCATAAGGGACACTAGGAATCTACCACCCCACTACCACTATCAGATTAGAGCCATAAGGGACACTAGGAATCTACCACCCCACTACCACTATCAGATTAGAGCCATAAGGGACACTAGGAATCTACCACCCCACTACCACTATCAGATTAGAGCCATAAGGGACACTAGGAATTCACCACCCTACTACTATCAGATTAGAGCCATAAGGGACACTAGGACATCCACACCCCACTACCACTATCAGATTAGAGCCATAAGGGACACTAGAATCCACCACCCTACTACCACTATCAGATTAGAGCCATAAGGGACACTAGACATCCACCACCCTACTACCACTATCATATTATAGCCATAAGGGACACTAGACATCCACCACCCTACTACCATATCAGATTAGAGCCATAAGGGACACTGAACATCCACCACCACTACCACTATCAGATTAGAGCCATAAGGGACACTAGGAATCCCCACCACTACCACTATCAGATTAGAGCCATAAGGGACACTAGGAATCCACCACCCCTACTACATATCAGATTAGAGCCATAAGGGACACTAGGAATCTACCACCCCACTACCACTATCAGATTAGAGCCATAAGGGACACTAGGAATCTACCACCCCACTACCACTATCAGATTAGAGCCATAAGGGACACTAGGAATCTACCACCCCACTACCACTATCAGATTAGAGCCATAAGGGACACTAAACATCCACACCCTACTACCACTATCAGATTAGAGCCATAAGGGACACTAGGAATCCACAACCCCCACTACCACTATCAGATTAGAGCCATAAGGGACACTAGGAATCACCACCCCACTACCACTATCAGATTAGAGCCATAAGGGACACTAGGAATCTACCACCCCACTACCACTATCAGATTAGAGCCATAAGGGACACTAGGAATCTGACCACCCCCACTACCACTATCAGATTAGAGCCATAAGGGACACTAGGAATCTACAACCCACTACCACTATCAGATTAGAGCCATAAGGGACACTAGGAATCTACCACCCCACTACCACTATCAGATTAGAGCCATAGGGACACTAGGAATCTCCACCCCCCCACTACCACTATCAGATTAGAGCCATAAGGGACACTAGGAATCTACCACCCACTACCACTATCAGATTAGAGCCATAAGGGACACTAGGAATCTACCACCCCACTACCACTATCAGATTAGAGCCATAAGGGACACTAGGAATCTACCACCCACTACCACTATCAGATTAGAGCCATAAGGGACACTAGGAATCTACCACCCCCACTACCACTATCAGATTAGAGCCATAAGGGACACTAGACATCCACCACCTACTACCACTATCATATTAGAGCCATAAGGGACACTAGACATCCACCACCCTACTACCATATCATATTAGAGCCATAAGGGACACTAGGAATCCACCACCCCACTACCACTATCAGATTAGAGCCATAAGGGACACTAGGAATCTACCACCCACTACCACTATCAGATTAGAGCCATAAGGGACACTAGGAATCTACCACCCCCACTACCACTATCAGATTAGAGCCATAAGGGACACTAGGAATCTACCACCCCCCACTACCACTATCAGATTAGAGCCATAAGGGACACTAGGAATCTACCACCCCACTACCACTATCAGATTAGAGCCATAAGGGACACTAGGAATCTACCACCCCACTACCACTATCAGATTAGAGCCATAAGGGACACTAGGAATCTACCACCCCACTACCACTATCAGATTAGAGCCATAAGGGACACTAACATCCACCACCCTACTACCATATCATATTAGAGCCATAAGGGACACTAGACATCCACCACCCTACTACCACTATCATATTAGAGCCATAAGGGACACTAGGAATCCACCACCCCACTACCACTATCAGATTAGAGCCATAAGGGACACTAGGAATCTACCACCCCACTACCACTATCAGATTAGAGCAATAAGGGACACTAGGAATCTACCACCCACCTACCACTATCAGATTAGAGCCATAATTGACACTAGGAATCTGCCACCCCCACTACTACTATCAGATTAGAGCCATAAGGGACACTAGGAATCTACACCCCACTACCACTATCAGATTAGAGCCATAAGGGACACTAGGAATCCACCACCCTACTACCACTATCAGATTAGAGCCATAAGGGACACTAGGAATTCACCACCTACTACCACTATCAGATTAGAGCCATAAGGGACACTAGGAATCACCACCCCACTACCACTATCATATTAGAGCCATAAGGGACACTAAATCATCCACCCCCTACTACATATCATTAGAGCCATAAGGGACACTAAACATCCACACCCCACTACCACTATCAGATTAGAGCCATAAGGGACACTAGGAATCTCCCCACCACCTACCACTATCAGATTAGAGCCATAAGGGACACTAGAATCCACCACCCCACTACCACTATCAGATTAGAGCCATAAGGGACACTAGGAATCTACCACCCACTACCACTATCAGATTAGAGCCATAAGGGACACTAGGAATCTACCACCCACTACCACTATCAGATTAGAGCCATAAGGGACACTAGGAATCCACCCCCACTACCACTATCAGATTAGAGCCATAAGGGACACTAGACATCCACCACCCTACTACCATATCAGATTAGAGCCATAAGGGACACTAGGAATCCACACCCCACTACCACTATCAGATTAGAGCCATAAGGGACACTAGGAATCTACCACCCCACTACCACTATCAGATTAGAGCCATAAGGGACACTAGGAATCTACCACCCCACTACCACTATCAGATTAGAGCCATAAGGGACACTAGGAATCTGCCACCCCCACTACCACTATCAGATTAGAGCCATAAGAGACACTAGGAATCTACCAACCCACTACCACTATCAGATTAGAGCCATAAGGGACACTAGGAATCTACCACCCCACTACCACTATCAGATTAGAGCCATAAGGGACACTAGGAATCTCCACCCCACACCACTACCACTATCAGATTAGAGCCATAAGGGACACTAGGAATCTACCACCCCACTACCACTATCAGATTAGAGCCATAAGGGACACTAGGAATCTACCACCCACTACCACTATCAGATTAGAGCCATAAGGGACACTAGGAATCTCACCACCCCACTACCACTATCAGATTAGAGCCATAAGGGACACTAGGAATCTACCACCCCACTACCACTATCAGATTAGAGCCATAAGGGACACTAGGAATCTACCACCCCACTACCACTATCAGATTAGAGCCATAAGGGACACTAGGAATCTACCACCCCACTACCACTATCAGATTAGAGCCATAAGGGACACTAGGAATCTACCACCCCACTACCACTATCAGATTAGAGCCATAAGGGACACTAGGAATCTACCACCCACTACCACTATCAGATTAGAGCCATAAGGGACACTAGGAATCACCCCCACTACCACTATCAGATTAGAGCCATAAGGGACACTAGAAATCCACCACCCACTACCACTATCAGATTAGAGCCATAAGGGACACTAGGAATCTACCACCCACTACTACCACTATCAGATTAGAGCCATAAGGGACACTAGGAATACCACCCCACTACCACTATCAGATTAGAGCCATAAGGGACACTAGGAATCTACCACCCCACTACCACTATCAGATTAGAGCCATAAGGGACACTAGGAATCTACCACCCACTACCACTATCAGATTAGAGCCATAAGGGACACTAGGAATCTACCACCCCACTACCACTATCAGATTAGAGCCATAAGGGACACTAGGAATCCACCACCCACTACCACTATCAGATTAGAGCCATAAGGGACACTAGGAATCTACCAACCCACTACCACTATCATATTAGAGCCATAAGGGACACTAGGAATCCACCACCCCTACCACTATCAGATTAGAGCCATAAGGGACACTAGGAATCACCACCCCACTACCACTATCAGATTAGAGCCATAAGGGACACTAGACATCCACCACCCACTACCACTATCAGATTAGAGCCATAAGGGACACTAGACATCCACCACCCTACTACCACTATCAGATTAGAGCCATAAGGGACACTGAATCACCACCACCACTACCACTATCAGATTAGAGCCATAAGGGACACTAGGAATCCCCACCACTACCACTATCAGAAGAGCCATAAGGGACACTAGGAATCCACACCCTACTACCACTATCAGATTAGAGCCATAAGGGACACTAGGAATCTACCACCCCACTACCACTATCAGATTAGAGCCATAAGGGACACTAGGAATCTACCACCCCACTACCACTATCAGATTAGAGCCATAAGGGACACTAGGAATCTACCACCCCCCTACCACTATCAGATTAGAGCCATAAGGGACACTAGACATCACCACCCTACTACCACTATCAGATTAGAGCCATAAGGGACACTAGGAATCTACCCCCACTACCACTATCAGTATTAGAGCCATAAGGGACACTAGGAATCTACCACCCCACTACCACTATCAGATTAGAGCCATAAGGGACACTAGGAATCTACCACCCACTACCACTATCAGATTAGAGCCATAAGGGACACTAGGAATCTACCACCCCACTACCACTATCAGATTAGAGCCATAAGGGACACTAGGAATCTACCACCCCCACTACCACTATCAGATTAGAGCCATAAGGGACACTAGGAATCTCCACCCCCCACTACCACTATCAGATTAGAGCCATAAGGGACACTAGGAATCTACCACCCCACTACCACTATCAGATTAGAGCCATAAGGGACACTAGGAATCTCCACCCCCCACTACCACTATCAGATTAGAGCCATAAGGGACTAGGAATCTCCCCCCCCACTACCACTATCAGATTAGAGCCATAAGGGACACTAGGAATCTACACCACACTACCACTATCAGATTAGAGCCAAGGGACACTAGGAATCACCACCCCCACTACCACTATCAGATTAGAGCCATAAGGGACACTAGGAATCTACCACCCACTACCACTATCAGATTAGAGCCATAAGGGACACTAGGAATCTACCACCCCACTACCTATCAGATTAGAGCCATAAGGGACACTAGGAATCTACCACCCCACTACCACTATCAGATTAGAGCCATAAGGGACACTAGGAATCTGCCACCCCCCACTACCACTATCAGATTAGAGCCATAAGGGACACTAGGAATCTACCACCCCACTACCACTATCAGATTAGAGCCATAAGGGACACTAGGAATCTGCCACCCCCCACTACCACTATCAGATTAGAGCCATAAGGGACACTAGGAATCTACCACCCCACTACCACTATCAGATTAGAGCCATAAGGGACACGGAATCATCCACCCCCACTACCACTATCAGATTAGAGCCATAAGGGACACTAGGAATCTACCACCCACTACCACTATCAGATTAGAGCCATAAGGGGGGGACACAAAAGAACACCCACGGAATCTACCCACCACTACCACTATCAGATTAGAGCCATAAGGGACACTAGGAATCTACACCCCACTACCACTATCAGATTAGAGCCATAAGGGACACTAGGAATCACCACCCCACTACCACTATCAGATTAGAGCCATAAGGGACACTAGGAATCTACCACCCCACTACCACTATCAGATTAGAGCCATAAGGGACACAGGAATCTCCACACCCCACTACCACTATCAGTATTAGAGCCATAAGGGACACTAGGAATCACCACCCCACTACCACTATCAGATTAGAGCCATAAGGGACACTAGGAATCTACCACCCACTACCACTATCAGATTAGAGCCATAAGGGACACTAGGAATCCACCCCCACTACCACTATCAGATTAGAGCCATAAGGGACACTAGGAATCTACCACCCCACTACCACTATCAGATTAGAGCCATAAGGGACACTAGGAATCTACCACCCCCACTACCACTATCAGATTAGAGCCATAAGGACACTAGGAATCCCACCCCCACTACCACTATCAGATTAGAGCCATAAGGGACACTAGGAATCTACCACCCCACTACCACTATCAGATTAGAGCCATAAGGGACACTAGGAATCTCCACCCCCACTACCACTATCAGATTAGAGCCATAAGGGACACTAGAATCTACCAACCCACTACCACTATCAGATTAGAGCCATAAGGGACACTAGGAATCTACCACCCCCCACTACACTATCAGATTAGAGCCATAAGGGACACTAGGAATCTCACCACCCACTACCACTATCAGATTAGAGCCATAAGGGACACTAGGAATCTACCACCCCACTACCACTATCAGATTAGAGCCATAAGGGACACTAGGAATCTACCAACCCTACTACCACTATCAGATTAGAGCCATAAGGGACACTAGGAATCTACCACCCCACTACCACTATCAGATTAGAGCCATAAGGGACACTAGGAATCTACCACCCCACTACCACTATCAGATTAGAGCCATAAGGGACACTAGGAATCTACCACCCACTACCACTATCAGATTAGAGCCATAAGGGACACTAGGAATCTACCACCCCACTACCACTATCAGATTAGAGCCATAAGGGACACTAGGAATCTACCACCCCACTACCACTATCAGATTAGAGCCATAAGGGACACTAGGAATCTCCCACCCCCACTACCACTATCAGATTAGAGCCATAAGGGACACTAGGAATCTACCACCCCACTACCACTATCAGATTAGAGCCATAAGGGACACTAGGAATCTACCACCCCACTACCACTATCAGATTAGAGCCATAAGGGACACTAGGAATCTACCACCCACTACCACTATCAGATTAGAGCCATAAGGGACACTAGAATCTACCACCCCACTACCACTATCAGATTAGAGCCATAAGGGACACTAGGAATCTACCACCCCACTACCACTATCAGATTAGAGCCATAAGGGACACTAGGAATCTACCACCCCACTACCACTATCAGATTAGAGCCATAAGGGACACTAGGAATCTACCACCCCACTACCACTATCAGATTAGAGCCATAAGGGACACTAGGAATCTCCACCCCCACTACCACTATCAGATTAGAGCCATAAGGGACACTAGGAATCTACCACCCTACTACCATATCAGATTAGAGCCATAAGGGACACTAGAATCCACCACCCTACTACCATATCAGATTAGAGCCATAAGGGACACTAGAAATCCACCACCCTACTACCACTATCAGATTAGAGCCATAAGGGACACTAGACATCCACCACCCTACTACCACTATCAGATTAGAGCCATAAGGGACACTAGAATCCACCACCCACTACCATATCAGATTAGAGCCATAAGGGACACTAGGAATCACCACCACCTACTACCATCAGATTAGAGCCATAAGGGACACTAGAATCTACCACCCACTACCACTATCATTTAGAGCCATAAGGGACACTAGGAATCTACCACCCCACTACCACTATCAGATTAGAGCCATAAGGGACACTAGGAATCTACCACCCCACTACCACTATCAGATTAGAGCCATAAGGGACACTAGGAATCTCCACCCCCCCACTACCACTATCAGATTAGAGCCATAAGGGACACTAGGAATCTACCACCCCACTACCACTATCAGATTAGAGCCATAAGGGACACTAGGAATCTACCACCCCCACTACCACTATCAGATTAGAGCCATAAGGGACACTAGGAATCTCCACCCCACTACCACTATCAGATTAGAGCCATAAGGGACACTAGGAATCTACCACCCCACTACCACTATCAGATTAGAGCCATAAGGGACACTAGGAATCTCCACCACCCACTACCACTATCAGATTAGAGCCATAAGGGACACTAGGAATCTACCACCCCACTACCACTATCAGATTAGAGCCATAAGGGACACTAGGAATCCCCCCCCCACTACCACTATCAGATTAGAGCCATAAGGGACACTAGGAATCTACCACCCCACTACCACTATCAGATTAGAGCCATAAGGGACACTAGGAATCCCCACCCCACTACCACTATCAGATTAGAGCCATAAGGGACACTAGGAATCACACCCCCACTACCACTATCAGATTAGAGCCATAAGGGACACTAGAATCTACCACCCCACTACCACTATCAGATTAGAGCCATAAGGGACACTAGGAATCTACCACCCTACTACCACTATCAGATTAGAGCCATAAGGGACACTAGGACATCCACACCTACTACCACTATCATATTAGAGCCATAAGGGACACTAGGAATCCACCACCCTACTACCACTATCATATTAGAGCCATAAGGGACACTAGGAATCCACCACCCCACTACCACTATCAGATTAGAGCCATAAGGGACACTAGGAATCTACCACCCCACTACCACTATCAGATTAGAGCCATAAGGGACACTAGGAATCTACCACCCCACTACCACTATCAGATTAGAGCCATAAGGGACACTAGAATCCACCACCCCACTACCACTATCAGATTAGAGCCATAAGGGACACTAGGAATCTACCACCCACTACCACTATCAGATTAGAGCCATAAGGGACACTAGACATCTACCACCCTACTACCATTATCATATTAGAGCCATAAGGGACACTAGACATCCACCACCCTACTACCACTATCAGATTAGAGCCATAAGGGACACTAGGAATCTACCACCCCACTACCACTATCAGATTAGAGCCATAAGGGACACTAGGAATCTCCACCCCACTACCACTATCAGATTAGAGCCATAAGGGACACTAGGAATCTACCACCCCACTACCACTATCAGATTAGAGCCATAAGGGACACTAGGAATCTACCACCCCACTACCACTATCAGATTAGAGCCATAAGGGACACTAGGAATCTACCACCCCACTACCACTATCAGATTAGAGCCATAAGGGACACTAGGAATCTGCCACCCCCCACTACCACTATCAGATTAGAGCCATAAGGGACACTAGGAATCTACCACCCCACTACCACTATCAGATTAGAGCCATAAGGGACACTAGGAATCTACCACCCACTACCACTATCAGATTAGAGCCATAAGGGACACTAGGAATCTACCCCCCACTACCACTATCAGATTAGAGCCATAAGGGACACTAGGAATCTACCACCCCACTACCACTATCAGATTAGAGCCATAAGGGACACTAGGAATCTGCCACCCCCACTACCACTATCAGATTAGAGCCATAAGGGACACTAGGAATCTACCACCCCACTACCACTATCAGATTAGAGCCATAAGGGACACTAGACATCCACCACCCTACTACCATTATCATATTAGAGCCATAAGGGACACTAGGAATCCACAACCCTACTACCACTATCAGATTAGAGCCATAAGGGACACTAGGAATCTACCACCCCACTACCACTATCAGATCTAGAGCAATAAGGGGCACTAGGAATCTGCCACCCCCACTACTACTATAGATTAGAGCCATAAGAGACACTAGGAATCTACCAACCCACTACCACTATCAGATTAGAGCCATAAGGGACACTAGGAATATACCACCCCACTACCACTATCAGATTAGAGCCATAAGGGACACTAGGAATCTGCCACCCCCCACTACCACTATCAGATTAGAGCCATAAGGGACACTAGGAATCTGCCACCCCACTACCACTATCAGATTAGAGCCCAAAAGGGACCTAGGAATCTGCCACCCCACTACCACTATCAGATTAGAGCCATAAGGGACCCTCGGAATCTACCACCCCACTACAACTATCAGATTAGAGCCATAAGGGACCCTAGGAATCTACCACCTCACTACCACTATCAGATTAGAGCCATAAGGGACAATTGGAATCTGCCCCCCCCCCAATACCACTATCAGATTAAAGCCATAAGGGACACTAAACATCCACCACCCTACTACCATTATCATATTAGAGTCATAAGGGACGCTAGACATCCACCACCCTACTACCATTATCATATTAGAGCCATAATGGAAATTAGGAATCCACAACAAAACTATCACGATCAGGTAAGAGCCATAAGGTACCCTAGGAATCTACCACCCCACAACCAATATCAGATTAGAGCAATAAGGGACACTAGGAATCTACCACCCCACTACCACTATCAGATTAGAGCCATAAGGGACACTAGGAATCTACCAACCCACTACCACTATCAGATTAGAGCCATAAGGGACACTAGGAATCTACCACCCCACTACCACTGTCAGATTAGAGTCATAAGGGACACTAGGAATCTGCCACCCCACTACCACTATCAGATTAGAGCCATAAGGGACCCTCGGAATCTACCACCCCACTACAACTATCAGATTAGAGCCATAAGGGACCCTAGGAATCTACCACCTCACTACCACTATCAGATTAGAGCCATAAGGGACACTAGGAATCTACCACCCCACTACCACTATCAGATTAGAGCCATAAGGGACACTAGAAATCTACCGCCCCACTACCACTATCAGATCAGAGCCATAAGGGACACTAGGAATCTGCCACCCCCCACTACCACTATCAGATTAGAGTCATAAGGGACAATAGGAATCTGCCACCCCACTACCACTATCAGATTAGAGCCATAAGGGACCCTCGGAATCTACCACCCCACTACAACTATCAGATTAGAGCCATAAGGGACACTAGACATCCACCACCCTACTACCATTATCATACTAGAGCCATAAGGGACAATAGAAATCCACCACCCTACTACCATTATCATATTATAGCCATAAGGGACACTAGACCTCCACCACCCTACTACCATTATCATATTAGAGCCATAAGGGACAGAGACATCCACCACCCTACTGCCATTATCATATTAGAGCCATAAGGGACACTAGACATCCACCACCCTACTACCATTATCATATTAGAGTCATAAGGGATGCTAGACATCCACCACCATACTACCATTATCATATTAGAACCATAATGGACATTAGGAATCCACAACAAAACGATCACGATCAGGTAAGAGCCATAAGGTACCCTAGGAATCTACCACCCCACTAACACTATCAGATTAGAGCCATAAGGGACACTAGGAATCTACCACCCCACTACCACTATCAGATTAGAGCCATAAGGGACACTAGAAATCTCCCACCCCCACCTACCACTATCAGATTAGAGCCATAAGGGACATTAGGCATCTACCGCCCCACTACCACTATCAGATTAGAGCCATAAGGGACACTAGGAATCTACCGCCCCACTACCACTATCAGATTAGAGCCATAAGGGACATTAGGCATCTACCGCCCCACTACCACTATCAGATTAGAGCCATAAGGGACACTAGGAATCTACCGCCCCACTACCACTATCAGATTAGAGCCATAAGGGACACTAGGAATCTACCGCCCCACTACCACTATCATTTTAGAGCCATAAGGGACCCTAGGAATCTACCACCCCACTACCACTATCAGATTAGAGCCATACGGGACACCAGGAATCTGCCACCCCCCACTACCACTATCAGATTAGAGCCATAAGGGACACTAGGAATCTGCCACCCCCCACTACCACTATCAGATTTGAGCCATAAGGGACACTAGGACTCTATCACCACACTACCAATATCAGATTAGAGCCATAAGGGACACTAGGAATCTGCCACCCCCCACTACCACTATCAGATTCGAGCCATACGGGACACTAGGAATCTGCCACCCCCCACTACCAATATCAGATTAGAGCCATAAGGGACACTAGGAATCTGCCACCCCCCACAACCACTATCAGATTAGAGCCATAAGGGACACTAGGAATCTACCACCCTACTACCATTATCATATTAGAGCCATAAGGGACACTAGACATCCACCACCCTTCTACCATTATCATATTAGAGCCATAAGGGACACTATACATCCACCACCCTACTACCATTATAATATTAGAGCCATAAGGGACACTAGACATCCACCACCCTACTACCATTATCATATTAGAGCCATAAGGGACACTAGACATCCACCACCCTACTACCATTATCATATTAGAGCCATAAGGGACACTAAACATCCACCACCCTACTACCATTATAATATTAGAGCCATAAGGGACACTAAACATCCACCACCCTAATACCATTATCATATTAGAGCCATAATGGACATTAGGAATCCACAACAAACCTACCACGATCAGGTAAGAGCCATAAGGGACCCTAGGAATCTGCCACCCCATTACCATTATCATATTAGAGCCATAAGGGACACTAGGAATCTACCACCCCACTACCATTATCATATTAGAGCCATAAGGACACTAGACATCCACCACCCTACTACCATTATCATATTAGAGCCATAAGGGACCCTAGACATCCACCACCATACTACCATTATCATATTAGAGCCATAAGGGCCACTAGACATCCACCACCCTTCTACCATTATCATATTAGAGCCATAAGGGACCCTAGACATCCACCACCATACTACCATTATCATATTAGAGCCATAAGGGACACTAGACATCCACCATCCTTCTACCATTATCATATTAGAGCCATAAGGGACACTAGGAATCTACCACCCCCACTACCACTATCAGATTAGAGCCATAAGGGACACTAGGAATCTACCACCCCATTACCATTATCATATTAGAGCCATAAGGGACACTAGACAATCTACCACCCCACTACCACTATCAGATTAGAGCCATAAGGGACACTAGGAATCTACCACCCCACTACCACTATCAGATTAGAGCCATACGGGACACCAGGAATCTGCCACCCCCCACTACCACTATCAGATTAGAGCCATAAGGGACACTAGGAATCTGCCACCCCCCACTACCCACTATCAGATTTGAGCCATAAGGGACACTAGGAATCTACCACCACACTACCAATATCAGATTAGAGCCATAAGGGACACTAGGAATCTACCACCCCACTACCACTATCAGATTAGAGCCATAAGGGACACTAGGAATCTGCCACCCCCCACTACCACTATCAGATTAGAGCCATAAGGGACACTTGGAATCTACCACCCCACTACCACTATGAGATTAGAGCCATAAGGGACACTAGGAATCTGCCACCCTACTACCATTATCATATTAGAGCCATAAGGGACACTATACATCCACCACCCTTCTACCATTATCATATTAGAGCCATAAGGGACCCTAGACATCCACCACCCTACTACCATTATCATATTAGAGCCATAAGGGACACTAGACATCCACCACCCTACTACCATTATTATATTAGAGCCATAAGGGACACTAAACATCCACGAACCTACTACCATTATCATATTAGAGCCATAATGGACATTAGGTATCCACAACAAAACTACCACGATCAGGTAAGAGCCATAAGAGACCACAGGAATCTACCACCCCACTACCACTATCAGATTGGAGCCATAAGGGACACTTGGAATCTACCAACCCACTACCACTATGAGATTAGAGCCATAAGGGACACTAGGAATCTGCCACCCTAGTACCATTATCATATTAGAGCCGTAAGGGACACTATACATCCACCACCCTTCTACCATTATCATATTAGAGCCATAAGGGACCCTAGACATCCACCACCCTTCTAGCATTATCATATTAGAGCCATAAGGGACACTATACATCCACCACCCTTCTATTATTATCATATTAGAGCCATAAGGGACCCTAGACATCCACCACCCTACTACCATTATCATATTAGAGCCATAAGGGACACTAGACATCCACCACCCTTCAACCATTATCATATTAGAGCAGTAAGGGACACTAAACATCCACGACCCTACTACCATTATCATATTAGAGCCATAATGGACATTAGGAATCCACAACAAAACTACCACAATCAGGTAAGAGCCATAAGGGACCATAGGAATCTACCACCCCACTACCACTATCAGATTAGAGCTATAAGGGACACTAGGAATCTACCACCCCTCTACCACTATCAGATTAGAGCCATAAGGGACACTAGGAAACTGTCACCCCCCACTAACACTATCAGATTAGAGCCATAAGGGACACTTGGAATCTACCACCCCACTACCACTATGAGATTAGAGCCATAAGGGACACTAGGAATCTGCCACCCTACTACCATTATCATATTAGAGCCGTAAGGGACACTATACATCCACCACCCTTCTACTATTATCATATTAGAGCCATAAGGGACCCTAGACATCCACCACCCTACTACCATTATCATATTAGAGCCATAAGGGACACTAGACATCCACCACCCTTCTACCATTATCATATTAGAGCCATAAGGGACACTAGGAATCTGCCACCCCCCACTACCACTATCAGATTAGAGCCATAAGGGACACTTGGAATCTACCACCCCACTACCACTATGAGATTAGAGCCATAAGGGACACTAGGAATCTGCCACTCTACTACCATTATCATATTAGAGCCATAAGGGACACTATACATACACCACCCTTCTACCATTATCATATTAGAGCCATAAGGGACCCTAGACATCCACCCCCCTACTACCATTATCATATTAGAGCCATACGGGACACTAGACATCCACCACCCTACTACCATTATCATATTAGAGCCATAATGGACATTAGGAATCCACAACAAAACTACCACGATCAGGTAAGAGCCATAAGGGACCCTAGGAATCTACCATCCCACTACCACTATCAGATTAGAGCAATAAGGGACACTAGGAATCTACCACCCCACTACCACTATCAGATTAGAGCCATAAGGGACACTAGGAATCTGCCACCCCACTACCATTATCATATTAGAGCCATAAGGGACACTAGGAATCTACCACCCCCCCACTACCACTATCAGATTAGAGCCATAAGGGACACTAGGAATCTGCCACCCCCCACTACCACTATCAGATTAGAGCCATAAGGGACCCTAGGAATCTACCACCCCATTACCATTATCATATTAGAGCCATAAGGGACACTATACATCCACCACCATTCTAAGATCATCATATTAGAGCCATAAGGGACCCTAGACATCCACCACCCTACTACCATTATCATATTAGAGCCATAAGGGACCCTAGACATCCACCACCCTACTACCATTATCATATTAGAGCCATAAGGGACACTAGACATCCACCACCCTACTACCATTATCATATTAGAGCCATAATGGACATTAGGAATCCACAACAAAACTACCACGATCAGGTAAGAGCCATAATGGACCCTAGGAATCTACCATCCCACTACCACTATCAGATTAGAGCAATAAGGGACACTAGGAATCTACCACCCCACTACCACTATCAGATTAGAGCCATAAGGGACACTAGGAATCTGCCACCCCACTACCATTATCATATTAGAGCCATAAGGGACACAGGAATCTACCACCCCCCCACTACCACTATCAGATTAGAGCCATAAGGGACACTAGGAATCTGCCACCCCATTACCATTATCATATTAGAGCCATAAGGGACACTATACATCCACCACCCTTCTAAGATCATCATATTAGAGCCATAAGGGACCCTAGACATCCACCACCCTACTACCATTATCATATTAGAGCCATAAGGGACACTAGACATCCACCACCCTACTACCATTATCATATTAGAGCCATAAGGGACCCTAGACATCCACCACCATACTACCATTATCATATTAGAGCCATAAGGGCCACTAGACATCCACCACCCTTCTACCATTATCATATTAGAGCCATAAGGGACACTAGGAATCTGCCACCCCCCACTACCACTATCAGATTAGAGCCATAAGGGACACTAGGAATCTGCCACCCCACTACCCTTATCATATTAGAGCCATAAGGGACACTATACATCCACCACCCTTCTAAGATCATCATATTAGAGCCATAAGGGACCCTAGACATCCACCACCCTACTACCATTATCATATTAGAGCCATAAGGGACACTAGACATCCACCACCCTACTACCATTATCATATTAGAGCCATAAGGGACCCTAGACATCCACCACCATACTACCATTATCATATTAGAGCCATAAGGGCCACTAGACATCCACCACCCTTCTACCATTATCATATTAGAGCCATAAGGGACACTAGGAATCTACCACCCCACTACCACTATCAGATTAGAGCCATAAGGGACACTAGGAATCTGCCACCCCACTACCATTATCATATTAGAGCCATAAGGGACACTAGGAATCTACCACCCCCCCACTACCACTATCAGATTAGAGCCATAAGGGACACTAGGAATCTGCCACCCCCCACTACCACTATCAGATTAGAGCCATAAGGGACCCTAGGAATCTACCCACCCCATTACCATTATCATATTAGAGCCATAAGGGACACTATACATCCACCACCATTCTAAGATCATCATATTAGAGCCATAAGGGACCCTAGACATCCACCACCCTACTACCATTATCATATTAGAGCCATAATGGACATTAGGAATCCACAACAAAACTACCACGATCAGGTAAGAGCCATAATGGACCCTAGGAATCTACCATCCCACTACCACTATCAGATTAGAGCAATAAGGGACACTAGGAATCTACCACCCCACTACCACTATCAGATTAGAGCCATAAGGGACACTAGGAATCTGCCACCCCACTACCATTATCATATTAGAGCCATAAGGGACACAGGAATCTACCACCCCCCACTACCACTATCAGATTAGAGCCATAAGGGACACTAGGAATCTGCCACCCCATTACCATTATCATATTAGAGCCATAAGGGACACTATACATCCACCACCCTTCTAAGATCATCATATTAGAGCCATAAGGGACCCTTGACATCCACCACCCTACTACCATTATCATATTAGAGCCATAAGGGACACTAGACATCCACCACCCTACTACCATTATCATATTAGAGCCATAAGGGACCCTAGACATCCACCACCATACTACCATTATCATATTAGAGCCATAAGGGCCACTAGACATCCACCACCCTTCTACCATTATCATATTAGAGCCATAAGGGACACTAGGAATCTGCCACCCCCCACTACCACTATCAGATTAGAGCCATAAGGGACACTAGGAATCTGCCACCCCACTACCATTATCATATTAGAGCCATAAGGGACACTATACATCCACCACCCTTCTAAGATCATCATATTAGAGCCATAAGGGACCCTAGACATCCACCACCCTACTACCATTATCATATTAGAGCCATAAGGGACACTAGACATCCACCACCCTACTACCATTATCATATTAGAGCCATAAGGGACCCTAGACATCCACCACCATACTACCATTATCATATTAGAGCCATAAGGGCCACTAGACATCCACCACCCTTCTACCATTATCATATTAGAGCCATAAGGGACACTAGGAATCTACCACCCCACTACCACTATCAGATTAGAGCCATAAGGGACACTAGGAATCTGCCACCCCACTACCATTATCATATTAGAGCCATAAGGGACACTAGGAATCTACCACCCCCCCACTACCACTATCAGATTAGAGCCATAAGGGACACTAGGAATCTGCCACCCCCCACTACCACTATCAGATTAGAGCCATAAGGGACCCTAGGAATCTACCACCCCATTACCATTATCATATTAGAGCCATAAGGGACACTATACATCCACCACCATTCTAAGATCATCATATTAGAGCCATAAGGGACCCTAGACATCCACCACCCTACTACCATTATCATATTAGAGCCATAAGGGACCCTAGACATCCACCACCCTACTACCATTATCATATTAGAGCCATAAGGGACACTAGACATCCACCACCCTACTACCATTATCATATTAGAGCCATAATGGACATTAGGAATCCACAACAAAACTACCACGATCAGGTAAGAGCCATAATGGACCCTAGGAATCTACCATCCCACTACCACTATCAGATTAGAGCAATAAGGGACACTAGGAATCTACCACCCCACTACCACTATCAGATTAGAGCCATAAGGGACACTAGGAATCTGCCACCCCACTACCATTATCATATTAGAGCCATAAGGGACACAGGAATCTACCACCCCCCACTACCACTATCAGATTAGAGCCATAAGGGACACTAGGAATCTGCCACCCCATTACCATTATCATATTAGAGCCATAAGGGACACTATACATCCACCACCCTTCTAAGATCATCATATTAGAGCCATAAGGGACCCTAGACATCCACCACCCTACTACCATTATCATATTAGAGCCATAAGGGACACTAGACATCCACCACCCTACTACCATTATCATATTAGAGCCATAAGGGACCCTAGACATCCACCACCATACTACCATTATCATATTAGAGCCATAAGGGCCACTAGACATCCACCACCCTTCTACCATTATCATATTAGAGCCATAAGGGACACTAGGAATCTGCCACCCCCCACTACCACTATCAGATTAGAGCCATACGTGACACTAGGAATCTGCCACCCCCCACTACCACTATCAGATTCGAGCCATACGGGACACTAGGAATCTGCCACCCCCCACTACCAATATCAGATTAGAGCCATAAGGGACACTAGGAATCTGCCACCCCCCACAACCACTATCAGATTAGAGCCATAAGGGACACTAGGAATCTACCACCCTACTACCATTATCATATTAGAGCCATAAGGGACACTATACATCCACCACCCTACTACCATTATAATATTAGAGCCATAAGGGACACTAGACATCCACCACCCTACTACCATTATCATATTAGAGCCATAAGGGACACTAGACATCCACCACCCTACTACCATTATCATATTAGAGCCATAAGGGACACTAAACATCCACCACCCTACTACCATTATAATATTAGAGCCATAAGGGACACTAAACATCCACCACCCTAATACCATTATCATATTAGAGCCATAATGGACATTAGGAATCCACAACAAAACTACCACGATCAGGTAAGAGCCATAAGGGACCCTAGGAATCTGCCACCCCATTACCATTATCATATTAGAGCCATAAGGGACACTAGGAATCTACCACCCCACTACCATTATCATATTAGAGCCATAAGGGACACTAGACATCCACCACCCTACTACCATTATCATATTAGAGCCATAAGGGACCCTAGACATCCACCACCATACTACCATTATCATATTAGAGCCATAAGGGCCACTAGACATCCACCACCCTTCTACCATTATCATATTAGAGCCATAAGGGACCCTAGACATCCACCACCATACTACCATTATCATATTAGAGCCATAAGGGACACTAGACATCCACCATCCTTCTACCATTATCATATTAGAGCCATAAGGGACACTAGGAATCTACCACCCCCCACTACCACTATCAGATTAGAGCCATAAGGGACACTAGGAATCTACCACCCCATTACCATTATCATATTAGAGCCATAAGGGACACTAGACATCTACCACCCCACTACCACTATCAGATTAGAGCCATAAGGGACACTAGGAATCTACCACCCCACTACCACTATCAGATTAGAGCCATACGGGACACCAGGAATCTGCCACCCCCCACTACCACTATCAGATTAGAGCCATAAGGGACACTAGGAATCTGCCACCCCCCACTACCACTATCAGATTTGAGCCATAAGGGACACTAGGACTCTATCACCACACTACCAATATCAGATTAGAGCCATAAGGGAAACTAGGAATCTGCCACACCCCACAACCACTATCAGATTAGAGCCATAAGGGACACTAGGAATCTACCACCCTACTACCATTATCATATTAGAGCCATAAGGGACACTAGATATCCACCACCCTTCTACCATTATCATATTAGAGCCATAAGGGACACTAGACATCCACCACCCTACTACCATTATAATATTAGAGCCATAAGGGACACTAGACATCCACCACCCTACTACCATTATAATATTAGAGCCATAAGGGACACTAGACATCCACCACCCTACTACCATTATCATATTAGAGCCATAAGGGACACTAGACATCCACCACCCTACTACCATTATCATATTAGAGCCATAAGGGACACTAAACATCCACCACCCTACTACCATTATCATATTAGAGCCATAAGGGACACTAAACATCATTTCGTCATTTCCGGACGTCATTTCCGGTCACAACTTGCAGGCTTGTTTTCGAGTTGCTGTGCGTTTTGTTGCCAACCTGTTTTGCTACCTGACAACTTTACGGTTTTCACTTTTTAATTACCGTTCATATATTTATTTATTTTTTCCTCAACTTTTTCACTCCGGACGCTTTATCTGGACACGATTCGTCAGGACCTCCAACAGCCGAAGCTAAGTAGTAACATTAACATGATGCCTTCTAATTGCAGCCGCTGTACTCGCCTTACTGCGAGGATAGCTGTGCTGCAAGCCCAGCTTCAGACGCAATCGTTAGGCAAGGGTAATTTCAGTGTAGGAAAGGATGAAACAGCGTCTGTGGCACCAGTAAGTACAGATAGTAGTTTAAATCCCCTGGCACAGTCCCCGCAGCCGGACAACTTTCTCACGGTTTCTGGAAGGAAATGCTGTAGGAACGCTCAACCGGTGTCGCTCATTCAGCCGACAGAAACTTTCAACCGGTTTTCCCCATTAAGCAGCAGGTCGGAGTCAGAGGCCGATTCTTCTCTGGTCTCTACTCCTCCCGTTACGGGGTCTGAGACGCCGAAGCTTCCCACCATTAGCTCTGACAAATTGAAAACTCTAGTCATTGGCGACTCCATTACCCGCAGTATTAGACTTAAAGCGAATCATCCAGCGATCATACACTGTTTACCCGGGGGCAGGGCTACCGACGTTAAGGCTAATCTGAAGATGGTGCTGGCTAAAGCTAAAACTGGCGAGTGTAGAGAGTATAGAGATATTGTTATCCACGTCGGCACCAACGATGTTAGGATGAAACAGTCAGAAATCACCAAGCGCAACATAGCTTCTGCGTGCATATCAGCTAGAAAGATGTGTCGGCATCGAGTAATTGTCTCTGGCCCCCTCCCAGTTAGGGGGAGTGATGAGTTCTACAGCAGAGTCTCACAACTCAATCGCTGGTTGAAAACTGTTTTCTGCCCCTCCCAAAAGTTAGAATTTGTAGATAATTGGCCCTCTTTCTGGGACTCACCCACAAACAGGACCAAGCCTGACCTGCTGAGGAGTGACGGACTCCATCCTAGCTGGAGGGGTGCTCTCATCTTATCTACCAACATAGACAGGGCTCTAACTCCTCTAGCTCCACAATGAAATAGGGTGCAGGCCAGGCAGCAGGCTGTTAGCCAGCCTGCCAGCATAGTGGAGTCTGCCATTAGCACAGTCAGTGTAGTCAGCTCAGCTATCACCATTGAGACCGTGTCTGTGCCTCGACCTAGGTTGGGCAAAACTAAACATGGCAGGGTGTTCGCCTTAGCAATCTCACTAGGATAAAGACCACCTCCATTCCTGTCATTACTGAAAGAGATCATGATACCTCACATCTCAAAATAGGGCTACTTAATGTTAGATCCCTTACTTCAAAGGCAATTATAGTCAATGAACTAATCACTGATCATAATCTTGATGTGATTGGCCTGACTGAAACATGGCTTAAGCCTGATGAATTTACTGTTTTAAATGAGGCCTCACCTCCTGGCTACACTAGTGACCATATCCCCCGTGCATCCTGCAAAGGCGGAGGTGTTGCTAACATTTACGATAGCAAATTTCAATTTACAAAAAAAAATAAGACATTTTTGTCTTTTGAGCTTCTAGTCATGAAATCTATGCAGCCTTTACAGGCCTCCTGGGCCATATACAGCGTTTCTCACTGAGTTCCCTGAATTCCTATCGGACCTTGTAGTCATAGCAGATAATATTCAAATCTTTGGTGACTTTAATATTCACATGGAAAAGTCCACAGACCCACTCCAAAAGGCTTTCGGAGCCATCATCGACTCAGTGGGTTTTGTCCAACATGTCCCTGGACCCACTCACTGTCACAGTCATACGCTGGACCTAGTTTTGTCCCATGGACTAAATGTGGTGGATCTTAATGTTTTTCCTCATAATCCTGGACTATCGGACCACCATTTTATTACGTTTGCAATTGCAACAAATAATCTGCTTAGACCCCAACCAAGGAACATCAAAAGTCGTGCTATAAATTCACAGACAACACAAAGATTCCTTGATACCCAAGGACGCCAGAGGACAAAAATCAGTTAACCACCTAACTGAGGATCTCAATTTAACCTTGCGCAATACCCTAGATGCAGTTGCACCCCTAAAAACAAAAAAAAATGCCTCATAAGAAACTAGCTCCCTGGTACACAGAAAATACCCGAGCTCTGAAGCAAGCTTCCAGAAAATTGGAACGGAAATGGCGCCACACCAAACTGGAAGTCTTCCGACTAGCTTGGAAGGACGGTACCGTGCAGTACCGTAGAGCCCTTACTGCTGCTCGATCATCCTATTTTTCTAACTTAATTGAGGAAAATAAGAACAATCCGAAATTCCTTTTTAATACGGTCGCAAAGCTAACTAAAAAGCAGCATTCCCCAAGAGAGGATGACTTTCACTTTAGCAGTGATAAATTCATGAACTTCTTTGAGGAAAAGATTATGATTATTAGAAAGCAAATTACGGACTCCTCTTTAAACCTGCGTATTCCTCCAAACCTCAGTTGTCCTGAGTCTGCACAACTCTGCCAGGACCTAGGATCAAGAGAGATCAAGTGTTTTAGTATTATATCTCTTGACACAATGATGAAAATAATCATGGCCTCTAAACCTTCAAGCTGCATACTGGACCCTATTCCAACTAAACTACTGAAAGAGCTGCTTCCTGTGCTTGGCCCTCCTATGTTGAACATAATAAACGGCTCTCTATCCACTGGATGTGTACCAAACTCACTAAAAGTGGCAGTAATAAAGCCTCTCTTGAAAAAGCCAAACCTTGACCCAGAAAATATAAAAAACTATCGGCCTATATCGAATCTTCCATTCCTCTCAAAAATTTTAGAGAAGGCTGTTGCGCAGCAACTCACTGCCTTCCTGAAGACAAACAATGTATACAAAATGCTTCAGTCTGGTTTTAGACCCCATCATAGCACTGAGACGGCACTTGTGAAGGTGGTAAATGACATTTTAATGGCATCGGACCGAGGCTCTGCATCTGTCCTCGTGCTCCTAGACCTTAGTGCTGCTTTTGATACCATCGATCACCACATTCTTTTGGAGAGATTGGAAACCCAAATTGGTCTACACGGACATGTTCTGGCCTGGTTTAGATCTTATCTGTCGGAAAGATATCATTTTGTCTCTGGGAATGGTTTGTCCTCTGACAAATCAACTGTAAATTTCAGTGTTCCTCAAGGTTCCGTTTTAGGACCACTATTGTTTTCACTATATATTTTACCTCTTGGGGATGTTATTCGAAAACATAATGTAAACTTTCACTGCTATGCGGATGACACACAGCTGTACATTTCAATGAAACATAGTGAAGCCCCAAAATTGCCCTCGCTAGAAGCATGTGTTTCAGACATAAGGAAGTGGATGGCTGCAAACTTTCTACTATTAAACTCGGACAAAACAGAGATGCTTGTTCTAGGTCCCAAGAAACAAAGAGATCTTCTGTTGAATCTGACAATTAATCTTAATGGTTGTACAGTCGTCTCAAATAAAACTGTGAAGGACCTCGGCGTTACTCTGGACCCTGATCTCTCTTTTGAAGAACATATCAAGACCATTTCGAGGACAGCTTTTTTCCATCTACGTAACATTGCAAAAATCTGAAACTTTCTGTCCAAAAATGATGCAGAAAAATTAATCCATGCTTTTGTCACTTCTAGGTTAGACTACTGCAATGCTCTATTTTCCGGCTACCCGGATAAAGCACTAAATAAACTTCAGTTAGTGTTAAATACGGCTGCTAGAATCCTGACTAGAACCAAAAAATTTGATCATATTACTCCAGTGCTAGCCTCTCTACACTGGCTTCCTGTCAAAGTAAGGGCTGATTTCAAGGTTTTACTGCTAACCTACAAAGCATTACATGGGCTTGCTCAGGATGGTAAGTTGGTGGTTGAAGATATCCCTCTAGTGGTGTGGGGGCTGTGCTTTGGCAAAGTGGGTGGGGTTATATCCTTCCTGTTTGGCCCTGTCCGGGGGTGTCCTCGGATGGGGCCACAGTGTCTCCTGACCCCTCCTGTCTCAGCCTCCAGTATTTATGCTGCAGTAGTTTATGTGTCGGGGGGCTGGGGTCAGTTTGTTATATCTGGAGTACTTCTCCTGTCCTATTCGGTGTCCTGTGTGAATCTAAGTGTGCGTTCTCTAATTCTCTCCTTCTCTCTTTCTTTCTCTCTCTCGGAGGACCTGAGCCCTAGGACCATGCCCCAGGACTACCTGACATGATGACTCCTTGCTGTCCCCAGTCCACCTGGCCATGCTGCTGTTCCAGTTTCAACTGACCTGAGCCCTAGGACCATGCCCCAGGAATCTAGGAATCTACCCCCCACTACCACTATTAGATTAGAGCCATAAGGGACACTAGGAATCTGCCACCACCCCTCTACCACTATCAGATTAGATCCATAAGGGACACTAGGAAACTGTCCCCCCCCCACTACCACTATCAGATTAGAGCCATAAGGGACACTAGACATCCACCACCCTTCTACCATTATCATATTAGAGCCATAAGGGACACTAGACATCCACCACCATACTACCATTATCATATTAGAGCCATAAGGGACACTAGACATCCACCACCCTTCTACCATTATCATATTAGAGCCATAAGGGACCCTAGACATCCACCACCCTACTACCATTATCATATTAGAGCCATAAGGGACACAAGACATCCACCACCCTTCTACCATTATCATATTAGAGCCATAAGGGACACTAGGAATCTGCCAACCCCCACTACCACTATCAGATTAGAGCCATAAGGGACACTTGGAATCTACCACCCCACTACCACTATGAGATTAGAGCCATAAGGGACACTAGGAATCTGCCACTCTACTACCATTATCATATTAGAGCCATAAGGGACCCTAGACATACACCACCCTACTACCATTATCATATTAGAGCCATAAGGGACACTAGACATCCACCACCCTACTACCATTATCAGATTAGAGCCATAAGGGACACTAGGAATCTACCCCCCCACTACCACTATTAGATTAGAGCCATAAGGGACACTAGGAATCTGCCACCACCCCTCTACCACTATCAGTTTAGAGCCATAAGGGACACTAGGAAACTGTCACCCCCAACTACCACTATCAGATTAGAGCCATAAGGGACACTTGGAATCTACCACCCCACTACCACTATGAGATTAGAGCCATAAGGGACCCTAGGAATCTGCCACCCCATTACCATTATCATATTAGAGCCATAAGGGACACTAGACATCTACCACCCCACTACCATTATCATATTAGAGCCATAAGGGACACTAGACATCCACCACCCTACTACCATTATCATATTAGAGCCATAAGGGACCCTAGACATCCACCACCATACTACCATTATCATATTAGAGCCATAAGGGCCACTAGACATCCACCACCCTTCTACCATTATCATATTAGAGCCATAAGGGACCCTAGACATCCACCACCATACTACCATTATCATATTAGAGCCATAAGGGACACTAGACATCCACCACCCTACTACCATTATCATATTAGAGCCATAAGGGACACTAGACATCCACCACCCTACTACCATTATCATATTAGAGCCATAAGGGACACTAAACATCCACCACCCTACTACCATTATAATATTAGAGCCATAAGGGACACTAAACATCCACCACCCTACTACCATTATCATATTAGAGCCATAATGGACATTAGAAATCCACAACAAAACTACCACGATCAGGTAAGAGCCATAAGGGACCCTAGGAATCTGCCACCCCATTACCATTATCATATTAGAGCCATAAGGGACACTAGACATCTACCACCCCACTACCATTATCATATTAGAGCCATAAGGGACACTAGACATCCACCACCCTACTACCATTATCATATTAGAGACATAAGGGACCCTAGACATCCACCACCATACTACCATTATCATATTAGAGCCATAAGGGACACTAGACATCCACCATCCTTCTACCATTATAATATTAGAGCCATAAGGGACACTAGGAATCTACCACCCCCCACTACCACTATCAGATTAGAGCCATAAGGGACACTAGGTATCTGCCAGCCCCCACTACCACTATCAGATTAGAGCCATAAGGGACCCTAGGAATCTACCACCCCATTACCATTATCATATTAGAGCCATAAGGGACACTAGACATCTACCACCCCACTACCACTATCATATTAGAGACTTAAGGGACACTAGGAATCTACCACCCCCCACTACCACTATCAGATTAGAGCCATAAGGGACACTAGGTATCTGCCAGCCCCCACTACCACTATCAGATTAGAGCCATAAGGGACCCTAGGAATCTACCACCCCATTACCATTATCATATTAGAGCCATAAGGGACACTAGACATCTACCACCCCCACTACCACTATCAGATTAGAGCCATAAGGGACACTAGGAATCTACCACCCCACTACCACTATCAGATTAGAGCCATACGGGACACCAGGAATCTGCCACCCCCCACTACCACTATCAGATTAGAGCCATAAGGGACACTAGGAATCTGCCACCCCCCACTACCACTATCAGATTTGAGCCATAAGGGACACTAGGAATCTGCCACACCCCACAACCACTATCAGATTAGAGCCATAAGGGACACTAGGAATCTACCACCCTACTACCATTATCATATTAGAGCCATAAGGGACACTAGATATCCACCACCCTTCTACCATTATCATATTAGAGCCATAAGGGACACTAGACATCCACCACCCTACTACCATTATAATATTAGAGCCATAAGGGACACTAGGCATCCACCACCCTACTACCATTATAATATTAGAGCCATAAGGGACACTAGACATCCACCACCCTACTACCATTATAATATTAGAGCCATAAGGGACACTAGGAATCTACCACCCCACTACCACTATCAGATTAGAGCCATACGGGACACCAGGAATCTGCCACCCCCCACTACCACTATCAGATTAGAGCCATAAGGGACACTAGGAATCTGCCACCCCCCCACTACCACTATCAGATTTGAGCCATAAGGGACACTAGGAATCTGCCACACCCCACAACCACTATCAGATTAGAGCCATAAGGGACACTAGGAATCTACCACCCTACTACCATTATCATATTAGAGCCATAAGGGACACTAGATATCCACCACCCTTCTACCATTATCATATTAGAGCCATAAGGGACACTAGACATCCACCACCCTACTACCATTATAATATTAGAGCCATAAGGGACACTAGGCATCCACCACCCTACTACCATTATAATATTAGAGCCATAAGGGACACTAGACATCCACCACCCTACTACCATTATAATATTAGAGCCATAAGGGACACTAAACATCCACCACCCTACTACCATTATAATATTAGAGCCATAAGGGACACTAACATCCACCACCCTACTACCATTATCATATTAGAGCCATAATGGACATTAGGAATCCACAACAAAACTACCACGATCAGGTTAGAGCCATAAGGGACCCTAGGAATCTGCCACCCCCCACTACCACTATCAGATTTGAGCCATAAGGGACACTAGGAATCTGCCACACCCCACAACCACTATCAGATTAGAGCCATAAGGGACACTAGGAATCTACCACCCTACTACCATTATCATATTAGAGCCATAAGGGACAATAGATATCCACCACCCTTCTACCATTATCATATTAGAGCCATAAGGGACACTAGACATCCACCACCCTACTACCATTATAATATTAGAGCCATAAGGGACACTAGGCATCCACCACCCTACTACCATTATAATATTAGAGCCATAAGGGACACTAGACATCCACCACCCTACTACCATTATCATATTAGAGCCATAAGGGACACTAAACATCCACCACCCTACTACCATTATAATATTAGAGCCATAAGGGACACTAACATCCACCACCCTACTACCATTATCATATTAGAGCCATAATGGACATTAGGAATCCACAACAAAACTACCACGATCAGGTAAGAGCCATAAGGGACCCTAGGAATCTGCCACCCCCCCACTACCACTATCAGATTAGAGCCATAAGGGACACTAGGAATCTGCCACCCCCCACTACCACTATCAGATTAGAGCCATAAGGGATACTAGGAATCTACCACCCCACTACCACTATCAGATTAGAGCCATAAGGGACACTAGGAATCTGCCACCCCCCACTACCACTATCAGATTAGAGCCATAAGGGACACTAGGAATCTGCCACCCCCCACTACCACTATCAGATTAGAGCCATACGGGACACTTGGAATCTACCACTCCACTACCATTATCATATTAGAGCCATAAGGGACACTAGACATCCACCACCCTTCTACCATTATCATATTAGAGCCATAAGGGACACTAGACATCCACCACCATACTACCATTATCATATTAGAGCCATAAGGGACACTAGACATCCACCACCCTTCTACCATTATCATATTAGAGCCATAAGGGACCCTAGACATCCACCACCCTACTACCATTATCATATTAGAGCCATAAGGGACACAAGACATCCACCACCCTTCTACCATTATCATATTAGAGCCATAAGGGACACTAGGAATCTGCCAACCCCCACTACCACTATCAGATTAGAGCCATAAGGGACACTTGGAATCTACCACCCCACTACCACTATGAGATTAGAGCCATAAGGGACACTAGGAATCTGCCACTCTACTACCATTATCATATTAGAGCCATAAGGGACCCTAGACATACACCACCCTACTACCATTATCATATTAGAGCCATAAGGGACACTAGACATCCACCACCCTACTACCATTATCAGATTAGAGCCATAAGGGACACTAGGAATCTACCCCCCCACTACCACTATTAGATTAGAGCCATAAGGGACACTAGGAATCTGCCACCACCCCTCTACCACTATCAGATTAGATCCATAAGGGACACTAGGAAACTGTCCCCCCCCACTACCACTATCAGATTAGAGCCATAAGGGACACTTGGAATCTACCACCCCACTACCACTATGAGATTAGAGCCATAAGGGACACTAGGAATCTGCCACCCTACTACCATTATCATATTAGAGCCGTAAGGGACACTATACATCCACCACCCTTCTACCATTATCATATTAGAGCCATAAGGGACCCTAGACATCCACCACCCTACTACCATTATCATATTAGAGCCATAAGGGACACAAGACATCCACCACCCTTCTACCATTATCATATTAGAGCCATAAGGGACACTAGGAATCTGCCAACCCCCACTACCACTATCAGATTAGAGCCATAAGGGACACTTGGAATCTACCACCCCACTACCACTATGAGATTAGAGCCATAAGGGACACTAGGAATCTGCCACTCTACTACCATTATCATATTAGAGCCATAAGGGACCCTAGACATACACCACCCTACTACCATTATCATATTAGAGCCATAAGGGACACTAGACATCCACCACCCTACTACCATTATCAGATTAGAGCCATAAGGGACACTAGGAATCTACCCCCCCACTACCACTATTAGATTAGAGCCATAAGGGACACTAGGAATCTGCCACCACCCCTCTACCACTATCAGTTTAGAGCCATAAGGGACACTAGGAAACTGTCACCCCCCACTACCACTATCAGATTAGAGCCATAAGGGACACTTGGAATCTACCACCCCACTACCATTATCATATTAGAGCCATAAGGGACACTAGACATCTACCACCCCACTACCATTATCATATTAGAGCCATAAGGGACACTAGACATCCACCACCCTACTACCATTATCATATTAGAGCCATAAGGGACCCTAGACATCCACCACCATACTACCATTATCATATTAGAGCCATAAGGGCCACTAGACATCCACCACCCTTCTACCATTATCATATTAGAGCCATAAGGGACCCTAGACATCCACCACCATACTACCATTATCATATTAGAGCCATAAGGGACACTAGACATCCACCACCCTACTACCATTATCATATTAGAGCCATAAGGGACACTAGACATCCACCACCCTACTACCATTATCATATTAGAGCCATAAGGGACACTAAACATCCACCACCCTACTACCATTATAATATTAGAGCCATAAGGGACACTAAACATCCACCACCCTACTACCATTATCATATTAGAGCCATAATGGACATTAGGAATCCACAACAAAACTACCACGATCAGGTAAGAGCCATAAGGGACCCTAGGAATCTGCCACCCCATTACCATTATCATATTAGAGCCATAAGGGACACTAGACATCTACCACCCCACTACCATTATCATATTAGAGCCATAAGGGACCCTAGACATCCACCACCATACTACCATTATCATATTAGAGCCATAAGGGACACTAGACATCCACCATCCTTCTACCATTATAATATTAGAGCCATAAGGGACACTAGGAATCTACCACCCCCACTACCACTATCAGATTAGAGCCATAAGGTACACTAGGTATCTGCCAGCCCCCACTACCACTATCAGATTAGAGCCATAAGGGACCCTAGGAATCTACCACCCCTTTACCATTATCATATTAGAGCCATAAGGGACACTAGACATCTACCACCCCACTACCACTATCATATTAGAGACTTAAGTGACACTAGGAATCTACCACCCCCACTACCACTATCAGATTAGAGCCATAAGGGACACTAGGTATCTGCCAGCCCCCACTACCACTATCAGATTAGAGCCATAAGGGACCCTAGGAATCTACCACCCCATTACCATTATCATATTAGAGCCATAAGGGACACTAGACATCTACCACCCCACTACCACTATCAGATTAGAGCCATAAGGGACACTAGGAATCTACCACCCCACTACCACTATCAGATTAGAGCCATACGGGACACCAGGAATCTGCCACCCCCCACTACCACTATCAGATTAGAGCCATAAGGGACACTAGGAATCTGCCACCCCCCACTACCACTATCAGATTTGAGCCATAAGGGACACTAGGAATCTGCCACACCCCACAACCACTATCAGATTAGAGCCATAAGGGACACTAGGAATCTACCACCCTACTACCATTATCATATTAGAGCCATAAGGGACACTAGATATCCACCACCCTTCTACCATTATCATATTAGAGCCATAAGGGACACTAGACATCCACCACCCTACTACCATTATAATATTAGAGCCATAAGGGACACTAGGCATCCACCACCCTACTACCATTATAATATTAGAGCCATAAGGGACACTAGACATCCACCACCCTACTACCATTATAATATTAGAGCCATAAGGGACACTAAACATCCACCACCCTACTACCATTATAATATTAGAGCCATAAGGGACACTAACATCCACCACCCTACTACCATTATCATATTAGAGCCATAATGGACATTAGGAATCCACAACAAAACTACCACGATCAGGTTAGAGCCATAAGGGACCCTAGGAATCTGCCACCCCCCCACTACCACTATCAGATTTGAGCCATAAGGGACACTAGGAATCTGCCACACCCCACAACCACTATCAGATTAGAGCCATAAGGGACACTAGGAATCTACCACCCTACTACCATTATCATATTAGAGCCATAAGGGACAATAGATATCCACCACCCTTCTACCATTATCATATTAGAGCCATAAGGGACACTAGACATCCACCACCCTACTACCATTATAATATTAGAGCCATAAGGGACACTAGGCATCCACCACCCTACTACCATTATAATATTAGAGCCATAAGGGACACTAGACATCCACCACCCTACTACCATTATCATATTAGAGCCATAAGGGACACTAAACATCCACCACCCTACTACCATTATAATATTAGAGCCATAAGGGACACTAACATCCACCACCCTACTACCATTATCATATTAGAGCCATAATGGACATTAGGAATCCACAACAAAACTACCACGATCAGGTAAGAGCCATAAGGGACCCTAGGAATCTGCCACCCCCCACTACCACTATCAGATTAGAGCCATAAGGGACACTAGGAATCTGCCACCCCCACTACCACTATCAGATTAGAGCCATAAGGGATACTAGGAATCTACCACCCCACTACCACTATCAGATTAGAGCCATAAGGGACACTAGGAATCTGCCACCCCCCCACTACCACTATCAGATTAGAGCCATAAGGGACACTAGGAATCTGCCACCCCCCACTACCACTATCAGATTAGAGCCATACGGGACACTTGGAATCTACCACTCCACTACCATTATCATATTAGAGCCATAAGGGACACTAGACATCCACCACCCTTCTACCATTATCATATTAGAGCCATAAGGGACACTAGACATCCACCACCATACTACCATTATCATATTAGAGCCATAAGGGACACTAGACATCCACCACCCTTCTACCATTATCATATTAGAGCCATAAGGGACACTAGGAATCTGCCACCCCACTACCATTATTCATATTAGAGACATAAGGGACACTAGGAATCTTACCACCCCCCACTACCACTATCAGATTAGAGCCATAAGGGACACTAGGAATCTACCACCCCATTACCATTATCATATTAGAGCCATAAGGGACACTAGACATATACCACCCCACTACCACTATCAGATTAGAGCCCTAAGGGACACTAGGAATCTACCACCCCACTACCACTATCAGATTAGAGCCATACGGGACACTAGGAATCTGCCACCAACCACTACCACTATCAGATTAGAGCCATAAGGGACACTAGGAATCTGACACCCCCCCACTACCACTATCAGATTAGAGCCATAAGGGACACTAGGAATCTTCACCACCCACTACCACTATCAGATTAGAGCCATAGTGGATACTAGGAATCTACCACCCCACTACCACTATCAGATTAGAGCCATAAGGGACACTAGGAATATTCCACCCCCCACTACCACTATCAGATAGAGCCATAAGGACACTAGGAATCTGCCACACCCCACTACCACTATCAGATTAGAGCCATAAGGGACACTTGGAATCTACCACCCCACTACGATTATCATATTAGAGCCATAAGGGACACTAGACATCCACCACCCTTCTACCATTATCATATTAGAGCCATAAGGGACACTAGACATCCACCACCCTACTACCATTATCATATTAGAGCCATAAGGGACACTAGACATCCACCACCCTTCTACCATTATCATATTAGAGCCATAAGGGACACTAGACATCCACCACCCTTCTACCATTATCATATTAGAGCCATAAGGGACACTAGACATCTACCACCCCACTACCACTATCATATTAGAGACTTAAGGGACACTAGGAATCTACCACCCCCCACTACCACTATCAGATTAGAGCCATAAGGGACACTAGGTATCTGCCAGCCCCCACTACCACTATCAGATTAGAGCCATAAGGGACCCTAGGAATCTACCACCCCATTACCATTATCATATTAGAGCCATAAAGGGACACTAGACATCTACCACCCCACTACCACTATCAGATTAGAGCCATAAGGGACACTAGGAATCTACCTACCACCCCCACTACCACTATCAGATTAGAGCCATACGGGACACCAGGAATCTGCCACCCCCCACTACCACTATCAGATTAGAGCCATAAGGGACACTAGGAATCTGCCACCCCCCACTACCACTATCAGATTTGAGCCATAAGGGACACTAGGAATCTGCCACACCCCACAACCACTATCAGATTAGAGCCATAAGGGACACTAGGAATCTACCACCCTACTACCATTATCATATTAGAGCCATAAGGGACACTAGATATCCACCACCCTTCTACCATTATCATATTAGAGCCATAAGGGACACTAGACATCCACCACCCTACTACCATTATAATATTAGAGCCATAAGGGACACTAGGCATCCACCACCCTACTACCATTATAATATTAGAGCCATAAGGGACACTAGACATCCACCACCCTACTACCATTATAATATTAGAGCCATAAGGGACACTAAACATCCACCACCCTACTACCATTATAATATTAGAGCCATAAGGGACACTAACATCCACCACCCTACTACCATTATCATATTAGAGCCATAATGGACATTAGGAATCCACAACAAAACTACCACGATCAGGTAAGAGCCATAAGGGACCCTAGGAATCTGCCACCCCCCCACTACCACTATCAGATTTGAGCCATAAGGGACACTAGGAATCTGCCACACCCCACAACCACTATCAGATTAGAGCCATAAGGGACACTAGGAATCTACCACCCTACTACCATTATCATATTAGAGCCATAAGGGACACTAGATATCCACCACCCTTCTACCATTATCATATTAGAGCCATAAGGACACTAGACATCCACCACCCTACTACCCATTATAATATTAGAGCCATAAGGGACACTAGGCATCCACCACCCTACTACCATTATAATATTAGAGCCATAAGGGACACTAGACATCCACCACCCTACTACCATTATCATATTAGAGCCATAAGGGACACTAAACATCCACCACCCCTACTACCATTATAATATTAGAGCCATAAGGGACACTAACATCCACCACCCTACTACCATTATCATATTAGAGCCATAATGGACATTAGGAATCCACAACAAAACTACCACGATCAGGTAAGAGCCATAAGGGACCCTAGGAATCTGCCACCCCCCCACTACCACTATCAGATTAGAGCCATAAGGGACACTAGGAATCTGCCACCCCCCCACTACCACTATCAGATTAGAGCCATAAGGGATACTAGGAATCTACCACCCCACTACCACTATCAGATTAGAGCCATAAGGGACACTAGGAATCTGCCACCCCCCACTACCACTATCAGATTAGAGCCATAAGGGACACTAGGAATCTGCCACCCCCCACTACCACTATCAGATTAGAGCCATACGGGACACTTGGAATCTACCACTCCACTACCATTATCATATTAGAGCCATAAGGGACACTAGACATCCACCACCCTTCTACCATTATCATATTAGAGCCATAAGGGACACTAGACATCCACCACCATACTACCATTATCATATTAGAGGCCATAAGGGGACACTAGACATCCACCACCCTTCTACCATTATCATATTAGAGCCATAAGGGACACTAGGAATCTGCCACCCACTACCATTATCATATTAGAGACATAAGGGACACTAGGAATCTACCACCCCCCCACTACCACTATCAGATTAGAGCCATAAGGGACACTAGGAATCTGCCAGCCTGCACTACCACTATCAGATTAGAGCCAATAAAGGACCCTAGGAATCTACCACCCCATTACCATTATCATATTAGAGCCATAAGGGACACTAGGAATCTGCCACACCCCACTACCACTATCAGATTAGAGCCATAAGGGACACTGGAATCTACCACCCCACTACGATATCATATTAGAGCCATAAGGGACACTAGACATCCACCACCCTTCTACCATTATCATATTAGAGCCATAAGGGACACTAGGAATCTGCCAACCCCCACTTACCATTATCATATAGAGACATAAGGGACACTAGGAATCTACCACCCCCCACTACCACTATCAGATTAGAGCCATAAGGGACACTAGGAATCTACCACCCCACTACCACTATCAGATTAGAGCCATAAGGGACACTAGGAATCTGCCACCCCCCACTACCACTATCAGATTAGAGCCATAAGGGAATCGGTGGAATCCACCACCCCCACTACCATTATCATATTAGAGCCATAAGGGACACTAAGACATCCACCCACCCTTCTACCATTATCATATTAGAGCCATACAGGGACACTACGAATATGCCACCCCCCACTACCACTATCAGATTAGAGCCATAAGGGACACTAGGAATCTACCACCCACTACCACTATCCGATTAGAGCCTTAAGGGGACACTAGTAATCTGCCACCCCCCACTACCACTATCTGATTAGAGCCATAAGGGACAATAGGACTCTATCACCCCACTACCACTATCAGATTAGAGCCATAAGGGACACTAGGAATCTTCCCACCCCCACTACCACTATCTGATTTGAGCCATAAGGGACACTAGGAATCTGCCACCCCCACTACCACTATCAGATTAGAGCCATAAGGGACACTAGGAAATGTGCCACCCCCACTACCACTATCAGATTAGAGCCATAAGGGACACTAGACATCCACCACCCTACTACCATTATCATATTAGAGCCATAAGGGACACTAGACATCCACCACCCTACTACCATTATCATATTAGAGCCATAAGGGACACTAGACATCCACCACCCTTCTACCATTATCATATTAGAGCCATAAGGGACACTAGAATCACCACCCCACTACCACTATCATATTAGAGCCGTAAGGGACACTAGGAATCTACCACCCCACTACCACTATCAGATTAGAGCCATAAGGGACACTAGGAATCTACCACCCCACTACCACTATCAGATTAGAGCCATAAGGGACACTAGGAATCTACCACCCCACTACCACTATCAGATTAGAGCCATAAGGGACACTAGGAATCTACCACCCCACTACCACTATCAGATTAGAGCCATAAGGGACACTAGGAATCTACCACCCCACTACCACTATCAGATTAGAGCCATAAGGGACACTAGGAATCTGCCACCCCCCACTACCACTATCAGATTAGAGCCATAAGGGACACTAGGAATCTGCCACCCCCACTACCACTATCAGATTAGAGCCATAAGGGACACTAGGAATCTACCACCCCACTACCACTATCAGATTAGAGCCATAAGGGACACTAGGAATCTACCACCCCTACTACCATTATCATATTAGAGCCATAAGGGACACTAGAACATCCACCACCTACTACCATTATCATATTAGAGCCATAAGGGACACTAGACATCCACCACCCCTACTACCATTATCATATTAGAGCCATAAGGGACACTAGACATCCACCACCCTACTACCATTATCATATTAGAGCCATAAGGGACACTACATCCACCACCCTACTACCATTATCATATTAGAGCCATAATGGACACTAGGAATCCACAACAAAACTACCACGATCAGATTAGAGCCATAAGGGACCCTAGGAATCTACCACCCCACTACCACTATCAGATTAGAGCCATAAGGGACACTAGGAATCTCCACCACCCCACTACCACTATCAGATTAGAGCCATAAGGGACACTAGGAATCTACCACCCCACTACCACTATCAGATTAGAGCCATAAGGGACACTAGACATCCACCACCCTACTACCATATCATATTAGAGCCATAAGGGACACTAGACATCCACCACCCTACTACCATTATCATATTAGAGCCATAAGGGACACTAGGAATCGACCACCCTACTACCATTATCATATTAGAGCCATAAGGGACACTAGACATCCACCACCCACTACCATTATCATATTAGAGCCATAAGGGACACTAACATCCACCACCCTACTACCATTATCATATTAGAGCCATAAGGGACACTAGGAATCCACCACCCACTACCATTATCAGATTAGAGCCATAAGGGACACTAGGAATCCACAACCCCACTACCACTATCAGATTAGAGCCATAAGGGACACTAGGAATCTACCACCCCACTACCACTATCAGATTAGAGCCATAAGGGACACTAGGAATCTACCACCCCACTACCACTATCAGATTAGAGCCATAAGGGACACTAGGAATCTGCCACCCCCCACTACCACTATCAGATTAGAGCCATAAGGGACACTAGGAATCTGCCACCCCCCACTACCACTATCAGATTAGAGCCATAAGGGACACTAGAATCTACCACCCACTACCACTATCAGATTAGAGCCATAAGGGACTAGGAACATCCACCACCCCACTACCATTATCAGATTAGAGCCATAAGGGACACTAGACATCCCACCCCTACTACCATTATCAGATTAGAGCCATAAGGGACACTAGGAATCTACCACCCTCTACCATTATCATATTAGAGCCATAAGGGACACTAGGAATCTACCACCCACTACCACTATCAGATTAGAGCCATAAGGGACACTAGGAATCTACACCCCACTACCACTATCAGATTAGAGCCATAAGGGACACTAGGAATCTGCCACCCCCACTACCACTATCAGATTAGAGCCATAAGGGACACTAGGAATCTACCACCCCACTACCACTATCATATTAGAGCCATAAGGACACTAGAAATCCACCACCCACTACCATTATCAGATTAGAGCCATAAGGGACACTAGGAATCTACCACCCCACTACCACTATCAGATTAGAGCCATAAGGGACACTAGAATCTCCACCAACCCACTACCACTATCAGATTAGAGCCATAAGGGACACTAGGAATCTACCACCCCCACTACCACTATCAGATTAGAGCCATAAGGGACACTAGGAATCTACCACCCACTACCACTATCAGATTAGAGCCATAAGGGACACTAGGAATCTACCACCCCACTACCACTATCAGATTAGAGCCATAAGGGACACTAGGAATCTACCACCCCACTACCACTATCAGATTAGAGCCATAAGGGACACTAGAACTCCACACCCCCACTACCACTATCAGATTAGAGCCATAAGGGACACTAGGAATCTACCACCCCACTACCATTATCATATTAGAGCCATAAGGGACACTAGACATCCACCACCCTACTACCATTATCATATTAGAGCCATAAGGGACACTAGAACATCACCACCCTACTACCATTATCATATTAGAGCCATAAGGGACACTAGACATCCACCACCCTACTACCATTATCATATTAGAGCCATAAGGGACACTAGAATCTCAACCCCACTACCATTATCATATTAGAGCCATAAGGGGACACTAGGAATCTACCACCCCACTACCACTATCAGATTAGAGCCATAAGGGACACTAGGAATCTACCACCCACTACCACTATCAGATTAGAGCCATAAGGGACACTAGGAATCCACCACCCCACTACCACTATCAGATTAGAGCCATAAGGGACACTAGGAATCTGCCACCCCCCACTACCACTATCAGATTAGAGCATAAGGGACACTAGAATCCACACCCTACTACCATTATCATATTAGAGCCATAAGGGACACTAGACATTCCACCACCCTACTACCATTATCATATTAGAGCCATAAGGGACACTAGAATCCACACCCCACTACCACTATCAGATTAGAGCCATAAGGGACACTAGAATCACCACCCACTACCACTATCAGATTAGAGCCATAAGGGACACTAGAATTCCACCCCCACTACCACTATCAGATTAGAGCCATAAGGGACACTAGGAATCTACCACCCCACTACCACATCAGATTAGAGCCATAAGGGACACTAGGAATCTACCACCCCACTACCACTATCAGATTAGAGCCATAAGGGACACTAGGAATCTGCCACCCCCCACTACCACTATCAGATTAGAGCCATAAGGGACACTAGGAATCTTCACCACCCACTACCACTATCATATTAGAGCCATAAGGACACTAGACATCCACCACCCTACTACCATTATCATATTAGAGCCATAAGGGACCACTAGACAATCCACCACCCTACTACCATTATCATATTAGAGCCATAAGGGACACTAGACATCCACCACCCTACTACCATTATCATATTAGAGCCATAAGGGACACTAAACATCCACCACCCTACTACCATTATCATATTAGAGCCATAAGGGACACTAGGAATCTACAACCACCCCACTACCACTATCGATTAGAGCCATAAGGGACACTAGGAATCTACCACCCACTACCACTATCATTTAGAGCCATAAGGGACACTAGGAATCTACCACCCCACTACCACTATCAGATTAGAGCCATAAGGGACACTAGGAATCTACCACCCACTACCACTATCAGATTAGAGCCATAAGGGACACTAGGAATCTACCACCCCCACTACCACTATCAGATTAGAGCCATAAGGGACACTAGGAATCTCCACCCCACTACCACTATCAGATTAGAGCCATAAGGGACACTAGGAATCTACCACCCCACTACCACTATCAGTTAGAGCCATAAGGGACACTAGGAATCTACCACCCCCACTACCACTATCAGATTAGAGCCATAAGGGACACTAGGAATCTACCACCCCACTACCATTATCATATTAGAGCCATAAGGGACACTAGACATCCACCCACCCTACTACCACTATCATATTAGAGCCATAAGGGACACTAGAACATCCACCCCCCTACTACCTATCATATTAGAGCCATAAGGGACACTAGGACATCCACCACCCAAACTACCATTATCATATTAGAGCCATAAGGGACACTAGGAATCTACCACCCACTACCATTATCATATTAGAGCCATAAGGGACACTAGGAATCTACCACCCCCCACTACCACTATCAGATTAGAGCCATAAGGGACACTAGGAATCTACCACCCTACCACTATCATATTAGAGCCATAAGGGGACAGACACCACCCACTCAATCAGAGATAAGAGCCATAAATACCCTAGGAACATCTACCACCCCACTACCACTATCAGATTAGAGCCATAAGGACACTAGGAATCTACTCCACCCCCACTACCACTATCAGATTAGAGCCATAAGGGACACTAGGAATCTGCCACCCCACTACCACTATCAGATTAGAGCCATAAGGGACACTAGGAATCTACCACCCCACTACCACTATCATATTAGAGCCATAAGGACACTAGGAATCTTCCACCCCCCACTACTATTCAGATTAGAGCCATAAGGGACACTAGGAATCTCCACCCCCCACTACCACTAT
>NW_022263442.1:0-21316 GCF_002021735.2 Oncorhynchus kisutch | reverse complement strand
TTTAGTGTCCCTTATGGCTCTAATATGATAATGGTAGTAGGGTGGTGGATGTCTAGTGTCCCTTATGGCTCTAATATGATAATGGTAGTAGGTGGTGGATGTCTAGTGTCCCTTATGGCTCTAATATTGATAATGGTAGTAGGGTGGTGGATGTCTAGGGTCCCTTATGGCTCTAATATGATAATGGTAGTAGGGTGGTGGATGTCTAGTGTCCCTTATGGCTCTAATATGATAATGGTAGTAGGTGGTGGATGTCTAGTGTCCCTTATGGCTCTAATATGATAAGGGTAGTAGGGTGGTGGATGTCTAGTGTCCCTTATGGCTCTAATATGATAATGGTAGTGGGGGTGGTAGATGTCTAGTGTCCCTTATGGCTCTAATATGATAATGGTAGTGGGGTGGCAGATTCTAGGGTCCCTTATGGCTAATATGATAGTGGTAGTGGGGTGGGTGGTAGATTCCTAGGGTCCCTTATGGCTCTAATATGATAGTGGTAGTAGGGGGGTGACAGTTCCTAGGTCCCTTATGGCTCTAATCTGATAGTGGTAGGGGGTGGTGGAGTTCCTAGTGTCCCTTATGGCTCTAATCTGATAGTGGTAGTGGGGGGTGGTAGATTCCTAGTGTCCCTTATGGCTCTAATCTGATAGTGGTAGTAGGGGGTGGATGTCTAGTGTCCCTTATGGCTCTAATATGATAATGGTAGTAGGGTGGTGGATGTCTAGTGTCCCTTATGGCTCTAATCTGATAGTGGTAGTGGGGGGTGGCACATTCCTAGTGTCCCTTATGGCTCTAATATGATAGTGGTAGTGGGGGGTGGCAGATTCCTAGTGTCCCTTATGGCTCTAATCTGATAGTGGTAGTGGGGGGTGGAGATTCTAGTGTCCCTTATGGCTCTAATCTGATAGTGGTGGGGTGGTGGAGTTTAGTGTCCCTTATGGCTCTAATCTGATAGTGGTAGTGGGGGGGGTGCAGATTCTAGTGTCCCTTATGGCTCTAATCTGATAGTGGTAGTGGGGTGGTAGATTCCTAGGTCCCTTATGGCTCTAATATGATAGTGGTAGTGGGGGGGGTAGATTCGTTAGTGTCCTTATGGCTCTAATATGATATGGTAGTAGGGTGGTGGATGTCTAGTGTCCCTTATGGCTCTAATATGATAATGGTAGTGGGGTGGTGGATTCCACGTGTCCCTTATGGCTCTAATCTGATAGTGGTAGTGGGGGGTGGCAGATTCCTAGTGTCCCTTATGGCTCTAATCTGATAGTGGTAGTGGGGTGGTAGATTCCTAGTGTCCCTTATGGCTCTAATCTGATAGTGGTAGTGGGGGGGTGGCAGATTCCTAGTGTCCCTTATGGCTCTAATCTGATAGTGGGTAGTGGGGGTGTGATTCCTAGTGTCCTTATGGCTCTAATCTGATAGTAGTGGTAGTGGGTGGTGATCCTAGTGTCCCTTATGGCTCTAATCTGATAATGGTAGTGGGGTGGCGATGCTAGTGTCCCTTATGGCTCTAATATGATAATGGTAGTAGGGTGGTGGATGTCTAGTGTCCCTTATGGCTCTAATATGATAATGGTAGTAGTAGGGAGGTGGATGTCTAGGGTCCCTTATGGCTCTAATATGATAATGGTAGTAGGGTGGTGGATGTCTAGTGTCCCTTATGGCTCTAATATGATAATGGTAGTAGGGGTGGTGGATGTCTAGTGTCCCTTATGGCTCTAATATGATAGTGGTAGTGGGGTGGTAGATTCCAAGTGTCCCTTATGGCTCTAATCTGATAGTGGTAGTGGTGGTGGTGGTAGATTCCGGTATTCCTTATGGCTCTAATATGATAGTGGTAGTGGGGTGGTAGATTCCTAGTGTCCCTTATGGCTCTAATCTGATAGTGGTAGTGAGGGTGGTAGATTCCTAGTGTCCTTATGGCTCTAATCTGATAGTGGTAGTGTGGGGTGGTGAGATGTCTAGTGTCCCTTATGGCTCTAATCTGATAGTGGTAGTGGGGGGTGGTAGATTCCTAGTGTCCCTTATGGCTCTAATATGATAGTGGTAGTGGTGGTGGAGAGTCCTAGTGTCCCTTATGGCTCTAATATGATAGTGGTAGTGGGGTGGTAGATTCCTAGTGTCCCTTATGGCTCTAATCTGATAGTGGTAGTGGGGGGGTAATGTCTAGTGTCCCTTATGGCTCTAATTGATAATGGTAGTGGGGTGGTAGATTCCTAGGGTCCCTTATGGCTCTAATCTGATAGTGGTAGTGGGGTGGCAGATTCCTAGTGTCCCTTATGGCTCTAATCTGATAGTGGTAGGGGGTGGTAGATTCCTAGTGTCCCTTATGGCTCTAATCTGATAGTGGTAGGGGGGGTGGCAGATTCCTAGTGTCCCTTATGGCTCTAATATGATAATGGTAGTAGGGTGGTGGATGTCTAGTGTCCCTTATGGCTCTAATATGATAATGGTAGTAGGTGGGGTGGGATGTCTAGTGTCCCTTATGGCTCTAATATGATAATGGTAGTGGGTGGTGGATGTCTAGTGTCCCTTATGGCTCTAATATGATAATGGTAGAAGGGTAGTGGATGTCTAGTGTCCTTATGGCTCTAATCTGATAGTGGTAGTGGGGTGGTGGAGATTCCTAGTGTCCCTTATGGCTCTAATATGATAGTGGTAGTGGGGGTAGAGTCCTAGTGTCCCTTATGGCTCTAATCTGATATGGTAGTAGGGTGGTGGATGTCTAGTGTCCCTTATGGCTCTAATATGATAATGGTAGTAGGGTGGTGTATGTCTAGGGTCCCTTATGGCTCTAATATGATAATGGTAGAAGGGTGGTGGATGTATATTGTCCCTTACGGCTCTAATATGATAATGGTAGTAGGGTGGCAGATTCCTAGTGTCCTTACGGCTCTAATATGATAATGGTAGTAGGGGTTGGCAGATTCCTAGTGTCCCTATGGCTCTAATCTCATAGTGGTTAGTGGGGGGTAAGATGCCTAGTGTCCTTATGCGCTCTAATTCTGATAGTGGTAGTGGGGGTGGTAGATTCCTATGGTCCCTTATGGCTCTTACCTGATTGTGGTAGTTTTGTTGTGGATTCCTAATGTCCATTATGGCTCTAATATGATAATGGTAGTAGGGTCGTGGATGTTTAGTGTCCCTTATGGCTCTAATATGATAATGGTAGAAGGGTGGTGGATGTCTAGTGTCCCTTATGGCTCTAGTATGATAATGGTAGTAGGGTGGTGGATGTCTAGGGTCCCCTTATGGCTCTAATATGATAATGGTAGTAGGGTGGAAGATTCCTAGTGTCCCTTATGGCTCTATATCTCATAGTGGGTAGTGGGGTGGTAGATTCCAAGTTGTCCCTTATGGCTCTATCTGATAGTGGTAGTGGGGGGGTGCAGATTCCTAGTGTTCCCTTATGGGCGCTAATCTGATATTGGTAGTGTGGTGATAGAGTCCTAGGTGTCCCTTATGGCTGCAACTCTGATAGTGGGTATGGGGGGTGGCAGATTCCTAGTGTCCCGTATGGCTCTAATCTGATAGTGGTAGTGGGGTGGCAGATTCCTAGTGTCCCGTATGGCTCTAATCTGATAGTGGTAGTGGGGTGGTAGATACCTATTGCCCTTATGGCTCTAATCTGATAATGGTAGTGGGGTGACAGATTCCTAGTGTCCCTTATGGCTCTAATATGATAATGGGTAGAAGGGTGGTGGATGTCTAGTGTCCCTTATGGCTCTAATATGATAATGGTAGTATGGTGGGTGGATGTCTAGGGTCCCTTATGGCTCTAATATGATAATGGTAGTAGGGTGGTGGATGTCTAGTGTCCCTTATGGCTCTAATATGATAATGGTAGAAGGGTAGTGGATGTCTAGTGTCCCTTATGGCTCTAATATGATAATGGTAGTGGGGTGGTAGATTCCAAGTGTCCCTTATGGCTCTAATCTGATAGTGGTAGTGGGGTGGTAGATTCCTGGTATCCGTTATGGCTCTAATCTGATAGTGGTAGTGGGGTGGTAGGTTCCTAGTATCCCTTATGGCTCTAATCTGATAGTGGTAGTGGGGGGTGGCAGATTCCTAGTGTCCCTTATGGCTCTAATCTGATAGTGGTAGTGGGGGGGGACAGTTTCCTAGTGTCCCTTATGGCTCTAATCTGATAGTGGTAGAGGGGTGGTGGCAGATTCCTAGTGTCCCTTATGGCTCTAATCTAATAGTGGTAGTGGGGGTAGATTCCTAGTGTCCCTTATGGCTCTAATCTGATAGTGGTAGTGGGGTGGTAGATTCCTATGGTCCCTTATGGCTCTTACCTGATTGTGGTAGTTTTGTTGTGGATTCCTAATGTCCATTATGGCTCTAATATGATAATGGTAGTAGGGTCGTGGATGTTTAGTGTCCCTTATGGCTCTAATATGATAATGGTAGAAGGGTGGTGGATGTCTAGTGTCCCTTATGGCTCTAGTATGATAATGGTAGTAGGGTGGTGGATGTCTAGGGTCCCTTATGGCTCTAATATGATAATGGTAGTAGGGTGGAAGATTCCTAGTGGTCCCTTATGGCTCTAATCTCATAGTGGTAGTGGGGTGGTAGATTCCAAGTGTCCCTTATGGCTCTAATCTGATAGTGGTAGTGGGGGGTGGCAGATTCCTAGAGTCCCTTATGGCTCTAATCTGATATTGGTAGTGTGGTGATAGAGTCCTAGTGTCCCTTATGGCTCAAATCTGATAGTGGTAGTGGGGGGTGGCAGATTCCTAGTGTCCCGTATGGCTCTAATCTGATAGTGGTAGTGGGGGGTGGCAGATTCCCTAGTGTCCCGTATGGCTCTAATCTGATAGTGGTAGTGGGGTGGTAGATACCTAGTGTCCCTTATGGCTCTAATCTGATAATGGTAGTGGGGTGACAGATTCCTAGTGTCCCTTATGGCTCTAATATGATAATGGTAGAAGGGTGGTGGATGTCTAGTGTCCCTTATGGCTCTAATATGATAATGGTAGTATGGTGGTGGATGTCTAGGGTCCCTTATGGCTCTAATATGATAATGGTAGTAGGGTGGTGGATGTCTAGTGTCCCTTATGGCTCTAATATGATAATGGTAGAAGGGTAGTGGATGTCTAGTGTCCCTTATGGCTCTAATATGATAATGGTAGTGGGGTGGTAGATTCCAAGTGTCCCTTATGGCTCTAATCTGATAGTGGTAGTGGGGTGGTAGATTCCTGGTATCCGTTATGGCTCTAATCTGATAGTGGTAGTGGGGGTGGTAGATTCCTAGTATCCCTTATGGCTCTAATCTGATAGTGGTAGTGGGGGTGGCAGATTCCTAGTGTCCCTTATGGCTCTAATCTGATAGTGGTAGTGGGGGGGGGACAGTTTCCTAGTGTCCCTTATGGCTCTAATCTGATAGTGGTAGAGGGGTGGTGGCAGATTCCTAGTGTCCCTTATGGCTCTAATCTAATAGTGGTAGTGGGGGGTAGATTCCTAGTGTCCCTTATGGCTCTAATCTGATAGTGGTAGTGGGGTGGTAGATTCCTATGGTCCCTTATGGCTCTTACCTGATTGTGGTAGTTTTGTTGTGGATTCCTAATGTCCATTATGGCTCTAATATGATAATGGTAGTAGGGTCGTGGATGTTTAGTGTCCCTTATGGCTCTAATATGATAATGGTAGAAGGGTGGTGGATGTCTAGTGTCCCTTATGGCTCTAGTATGATAATGGTAGTAGGGTGGTGGATGTCTAGGGTCCCTTATGGCTCTAATATGATAATGGTAGTAGGGTGGAAGATTCCTAGTGTCCCTTATGGCTCTAATCTCATAGTGGTAGTGGGGTGGTAGATTCCAAGTGTCCCTTATGGCTCTAATCTGATAGTGGTAGTGGGGGGTGGCAGATTCCTAGTGTCCCTTATGGCTCTAATCTGATATTGGTAGTGTGGTGATAGAGTCCTAGTGTCCCTTATGGCTCAAATCTGATAGTGGTAGTGGGGGGTGGCAGATTCCTAGTGTCCCGTATGGCTCTAATCTGATAGTGGTAGTGGGGGGTGGCAGATTCCTAGTGTCCCGTATGGCTCTAATCTGATAGTGGTAGTGGGGTGGTAGATACCTAGTGTCCCTTATGGCTCTAATCTGATAATGGTAGTGGGGGTGACAGATTCCTAGTGTCCCTTATGGCTCTAATATGATAATGGTAGAAGGGTGGTGGATGTCTAGTGTCCCTTATGGCTCTAATATGATAATGGTAGTATGGTGGTGGATGTCTAGGGTCCCTTATGGCTCTAATATGATAATGGTAGTAGGGTGGTGGATGTCTAGTGTCCCTTATGGCTCTAATATGATAATGGTAGAAGGGTAGTGGATGTCTAGTGTCCCTTATGGCTCTAATCTGATAGTGGTAGTGGGGTGGTAGATTCCTGGTATCCGTTATGGCTCTAATCTGATAGTGGTAGTGGGGTGGTAGATTCCTAGTATCCCTTATGGCTCTAATCTGATAGTGGTAGTGGGGGGGTGGCAGATTCCTAGTGTCCCTTATGGCTCTAATCTGATAGTGGTAGTGGGGGGGTGGCAGATTCCTAGGGTCCCTTATGGCTCTTACCTGATCGTGGTAGTTTTGTTGTGGATTCCTAATGTCCATTATGGCTCTAATATGATAATGGTAGTAGGGTGGTGGATGTTAGTGTCCCTTATGGCTCTAATATTATAATGGTAGTAGGGTGGTGGATGTTTAGTGTCCCTTATGGCTCTAATATTATAATGGTAGTAGGGTGGTGGATGTCTAGTGTCCCTTATGGCTCTAATATTATAATGGTAGTAGGGTGGTGGATGCCTAGTGTCCCTTATGGCTCTAATATTATAATGGTAGTAGGGTGGTGGATGTCTAGTGTCCCTTATGGCTCTAATATGATAATGGTAGAAGGGTGGTGGATATCTAGTGTCCCTTATGGCTCTAATATGATAATGGTAGTAGGGTGGTAGATTCCTAGTGTCCCTTATGGCTCTAATCTGATAGTGGTTGTGGGGTGTGGCAGATTCCTAGTGTCCCTTATGGCTCAAATCTGATAGTGGTAGTGGGGGGTGGCAGATTCCTAGTGTCCCTTATGGCTCTAATCTGATAGTGGTAGTGGGGGGTGGCAGATTCCTGGTGTCCCGTATGGCTCTAATCTGATAGTGGTAGTGGGGTGGTAGATTCCTAGTGTCCCTTATGGCTCTAATCTGATAGTGGTAGTGGGGTGGTAGATGTCTAGTGTCCCTTATGGCTCTAATATGATAATGGTAATGGGGTCGTAGATTCCTAGGGTCCCTTATGGCTCTAATCTGATAGTGGTAGTGGGGCTGGCAGATACCTAGTGTCCCTTATGGCTCTAATCTGATAGTGGTAGTGGGGGGTGGTAGATTCCTAGTGTCCCTTAAGTCTCTAATATGATAGTGGTAGTGGGGTGGTAGATGTCTAGTGTCCCTTATGGCTCTAATATGATAATGGTAATGGGGTGGTAGATTCCTAGGGTCCCTTATGGCTCTAATCTGATAGTGGTAGTGGGGGCTGGCAGATACCTAGTGTCCCTTATGGCTCTAATCTGATAGTGGTAGTGGGGGGGTGGTAGATTCCTAGTGTCCCTTATGGCTCTAATATTATAATGGTAGAAGGATGGTGGATGTCTAGTGTCCCTTATGGCTCTAATATGATAATGGTAGTATGGTGGTGGATGTCTAGGGTCCCTTATGTCTCTAATATGATAATGGTAGTAGGGTGGTGGATGTCTAGTGTCCCTTATGGCTCTAATATGATAATGGTAGTGGGGGTGGTAGATGTCTAGTGTCCCTTATGGCTCTAATATGATAATGGTAATGGGGTGGCAGATTCCTAGGGTCCCTTATGGCTCTTACCTGATCGTGGTAGTTTTGTTGTGGACTCCTAATGTCCATTATGGCTCTAATATGATAATGGTAGTAGGGTGGTGGATGTTTAGTGTCCCTTATGGCTCTAATATTATAATGGTAGTAGGGTGGTGGATGTTTAGTGTCCCTTATGGCTCTAATATGATAATGGTAGTATGGTGGTGGATGTCTAGGGTCCCTTATGGCTCTAATATGATAATGGTAGAAGGGTGGTGGATGTCTAGTGTCCCTTATGGCTCTAATATGATAATGGTAGTATGGTGGTGGATGTCTAGGGTCCCTTATGGCTCTAATATGATAATGGTAGTAGGGTGGTGGATGTCTAGTGTCCCTTATGGCTCTAATATGATAATGGTAGAAGGGTAGTGGATGTCTAGTGTCCCTTATGGCTCTAATATGATAATGGTAGTGGGGTGGTAGATTCCAAGTGTCCCTTATGGCTCTAATCTGATAGTGGTAGTGGGGGTGGTAGATTCCTGGTATCCGTTATGGCTCTAATCTGATAGTGGTAGTGGGGTGGTAGATTCCTAGTATCCCTTATGGCTCTAATCTGATAGTGGTAGTGGGGGGTGGCAGATTCCTAGTGTCCCTTATGGCTCTAATCTGATAGTGGTAGTGGGGGGGGGACAGTTTCCTAGTGTCCCTTATGGCTCTAATCTGATAGTGGTAGAGGGGTGGTGGCAGATTCCTAGTGTCCCTTATGGCTCTAATCTAATAGTGGTAGTGGGGGGTAGATTCCTAGTGTCCCTTATGGCTCTAATCTGATAGTGGTAGTGGGGTGGTAGATTCCTATGGTCCCTTATGGCTCTTACCTGATTGTGGTAGTTTTGTTGTGGATTCCTAATGTCCATTATGGCTCTAATATGATAATGGTAGTAGGGTCGTGGATGTTTAGTGTCCCTTATGGCTCTAATATGATAATGGTAGAAGGGTGGTGGATGTCTAGTGTCCCTTATGGCTCTAGTATGATAATGGTAGTAGGGTGGTGGATGTCTAGGGTCCCTTATGGCTCTAATATGATAATGGTAGTAGGGTGGAAGATTCCTAGTGTCCCTTATGGCTCTAATCTCATAGTGGTAGTGGGGTGGTAGATTCCAAGTGTCCCTTATGGCTCTAATCTGATAGTGGTAGTGGGGGGTGGCAGATTCCTAGGGTCCCTTATGGCTCTTACCTGATCGTGGTAGTTTTGTTGTGGACTCCTAATGTCCATTATGGCTCTAATATGATAATGGTAGTAGGGTGGTGGATGTTTAGTGTCCCTTATGGCTCTAATATTATAATGGTAGTAGGGTGGTGGATGTTTAGTTTCCCTTATGGCTCTAATATGATAATGGTAGTATGGTGGTGGATGTCTAGGGTCCCTTATGGCTCTAATATGATAATGGTAGAAGGGTGGTGGATGTCTAGTGGCCCTTATGGCTCTAATATGATAATGGTAGTATGGTGGTGGATGTCTAGGGTCCCTTATGGCTCTAATATGATAATGGTAGTAGGGTGGGTGGATGTCTAGTGTCCCTTATGGCTCTAATATGATAATGGTAGTGGGGTGGTAGATGTCTAGTGTCCCTTATGGCTCTAATATGATAATGGTAATGGGGTGGCAGATTCCTAGGGTCCCTTATGGCTCTAATCTCATAGTGGTAGTGGGGTGGTAGATTCCAAGTGTCCCTTATGGCTCTAATCTGATAGTGGTAGTGGGGGGTGACAGTTTCCTAGTGTCCCTTATGGCTCTAATCTGATAGTGGTAGAGGGGTGGTGGCAGATTCCTAGTGTCCCTTATGGCTCTAATCTAATAGTGGTAGTGGGGGGGTAGATTCCTAGTGTCCCTTATGGCTCTAATCTGATAATGGTAGTAGGGTGGTGGATGTCTAGTGTCCCTTATGGCTCTAATATGATAATGGTAGTAGGGTGGTGTATGTCTAGGGTCCCTTATGGCTCTAATATGATAATGGTAGTAGAGTGGCAGATTCCTAGTGTCCCTTATGGCTCTAATCTCATAGTGGTAGTGGGGTGGTAGATTCCAAGTGTCCCTTATGGCTCTAATCTGATAGTGGTAGTGGGGGATGGCAGATTCCTAGTGTCCCTTATGGCTCTAATATGATAATGGTAGAAGGGTGGTGGATGTCTTGTGTCCCTTATGGCTCTAATATGATAATGGTAGTAGGGTGGTGGATGTCTAGGGTCCCTTATGGCTCTAATATGATAATGGTAGAAGGGTGGTGGATGTATAGTGTCCCTTACGGCTCTAATATGATAATGGTAGTAGGGGTGGCAGATTCCTAGTGTCCCTTATGGCTCTAATCTCATAGTGGTAGTGGGGTGGTAGATTCCAAGTGTCCCTTATGGCTCTAATCTGATAGTGGTAGTGGGGGGGGACAGTTTCCTAGTGTCCCTTATGGCTCTAATCTGATAGTGGTAGAGGGGTGGTGGCAGATTCCTAGTGTCCCTTATGGCTCTAATCTAATAGTGGTAGTGGGGGGTAGATTCCTAGTGTCCCTTATGGCTCTAATCTGATAGTGGTAGTGGGGTGGTAGATTCCTATGGTCCCTTATGGCTCTTACCTGATTGTGGTAGTTTTGTTGTGGATTCCTAATGTCCATTATGGCTCTAATATGATAATGGTAGTATGGTCGTGGATGTTTAGTGTCCCTTATGGCTCTAATATGATAATGGTAGAAGGGTGGTGGATGTCTAGTGTCCCTTATGGCTCTAGTATGATAATGGTAGTAGGGTGGTGGATGTCTAGGGTCCCTTATGGCTCTAATATGATAATGGTAGTAGGGTGGAAGATTCCTAGTGTCCCTTATGGCTCTAATCTCATAGTGGTAGTGGGGTGGTAGATTCCAAGTGTCCCTTATGGCTCTAATCTGATAGTGGTAGTGGGGGGTGGCAGATTCCTAGTGTCCCGTATGGCTCTAATCTGATAGTGGTAGTGGGGTGGTAGATACCTAGTGTCCCTTATGGCTCTAATCTGATAATGGTAGTGGGGTGACAGATTCCTAGTGTCCCTTATGGCTCTAATATGATAATGGTAGAAGGGTAGTGGATGTCTAGTGTCCCTTATGGCTCTAATATGATAATGGTAGTGGGGTGGTAGATTCCAAGTGTCCCTTATGGCTCTAATCTGATAGTGGTAGTGGGGTGGTAGATTCCTGGTATCCGTTATGGCTCTAATCTGATAGTGGTAGTGGGGTGGTAGATTCCTAGTATCCCTTATGGCTCTAATCTGATAGTGGTAGTGGGGGGTGGCAGATTCCTAGTGTCCCTTATGGCTCTAATCTGATAGTGGTAGTGGGGGGTGGCAGATTCCTAGGGTCCCTTATGGCTCTTACCTGATCGTGGGTAGTAGGGTGGTGGATGTTTAAATCAAATCAAATCAAATCAAATGTATTTATATAGCCCTTCGTACATCAGCTGATATCTCAAAGTGCTGTACAGAAACCCATCCTAAAACCCCAAACAGCAAGCAATGCAGGTGTAGAAGCACGGTGGCTAGGAAAAACTCCCTAGAAAGGCCAATACCTAGGAAGAAACCTAGAGAGGAACCAGGCTATGTGGGGTGGCCAGTCCTCTTCTGGCTGTGCCGGGTGGAGATTATAACAGAACATGGCCAAGATGTTCAAATGTTCATAAATGACCAGCATGGTCGAATAATAATAAGGCAGAACAGTTGAAACTGGAGCAGCAGCACAGTCAGGTGGAAGTTGAAACTGGAGCAGCAGCATGGCCAGGTGGACTGGGGACAGCAAGGAGTCATCATGTCAGGTAGTCCTGGGGCATGGTCCTAGGGCTCAGGTCAGTTGAAACTGGAACAGCAGCATGGCCAGGTGGACTGGGGACAGCAAGGAGTCATCATGTCAGGTAGTCCTGGGGCATGGTCCTAGGGCTCAGGTCCTCCGAGAGAGAGAAAGAAAGAGAGAAGGAGAGAATTAGAGAACGCACACTTAGATTCACACAGGACACCGAATAGGACAGGAGAAGTACTCCAGATATAACAAACTGACCCCAGCCCCCCGACACATAAACTACTGCAGCATAAATACTGGAGGCTGAGACAGGAGGGGTCAGGAGACACTGTGGCCCCATCCGAGGACACCCCCAGACAGGGCCAGACAGGAAGGATATAACCCCACCCACTTTGCCAAAGCACAGCCCCCACACCACTAGAGGGATATCTTCAACCACCAACTTACCATCCTGAGACAAGGCTGAGTATAGCCCACAAAGATCTCCGCCACGGCACAACCCAAGGGGGGGGGGGGGCGCCAACCCAGACAGGATGACCACAACAGTGAATCAACCCCCTCCAGGGACGGCATGAGAGAGCCCCAGCAAGCCAGTGACTCAGCCCCTGTAATAGGGTTAGAGGCAGAGAATCCCAGTGGAAAGAGGGGAACCGGCCAGGCAGAGACAGCAAGGGCGGTTCGTTGCTCCAGAGCCTTTCCGTTCACCTTCCCACTCCTGGGCCAGACTACACTCAATCATATGACCCACTGAAGAGATGAGTCTTCAGTAAAGACTTGGTTGAGACCGAGTTTGCGTCTCTGACATGGGTAGGCAGACCGTTCCATAAAAATGGAGCTCTATAGGAGAAAGCCCTGCCTCCAGCTGTTTGCTTAGAAATTCTAGGGACAATTAGGAGGCCTGCGTCTTGTGACCGTAGCGTACGTGTAGGTATGTACGGCAGGACCAAATCAGAGAGATAGGTAGGAGCAAGCCCATGTAATGCTTTGTAGGTTAGCAGTAAAACCTTGAAATCAGCCCTTACTTTGACAGGAAGCCAGTGTAGAGAGGCTAGCACTGGAGTAATATGATCAAATTTTTTGGTTCTAGTCAGGATTCTAGCAGCCGTATTTAACACTAACTGAAGTTTATTTAGTGCTTTATCCGGGTAGCCGGAAAATAGAGCATTGCAGTAGTCTAACCTAGAAGTGACAAAAGCATGGATTAATTTTTCTGCATCATTTTTGGACAGAAAGTTTCAGATTTTTGCAATGTTACGTAGATGGAAAAAAGCTGTCCTCGAAATGGTCTTGATATGTTCTTCAAAAGAGAGATCAGGGTCCAGAGTAACGCCGAGGTCCTTCACAGTTTTATTTGAGACGACTGTACAACCATTAAGATTAATTGTCAGATTCAACAGAAGATCTCTTTGTTTCTTGGGACCTAGAACAAGCATCTCTGTTTTGTCCGAGTTTAATAGTAGAAAGTTTGCAGCCATCCACTTCCTTATGTCTGAAACACATGCTTCTAGCGAGGGCAATTTTGGGGCTTCACTATGTTTCATTGAAATGTACAGCTGTGTGTCATCCGCATAGCAGTGAAAGTTTACATTATGTTTTCGAATAACATCCCCAAGAGGTAAAATATATAGTGAAAACAATAGTGGTCCTAAAACGGAACCTTGAGGAACACTGAAATTTACAGTTGATTTGTCAGAGGACAAACCATTCCCAGAGACAAAATGATATCTTTCCGACAGATAAGATCTAAACCAGGCCAGAACATGTCCGTGTAGACCAATTTGGGTTTCCAATCTCTCCAAAAGAATGTGGTGATCGATGGTATCAAAAGCAGCACTAAGGTCTAGGAGCACGAGGACAGATGCAGAGCCTCGGTCCGATGCCATTAAAATGTCATTTACCACCTTCACAAGTGCCGTCTCAGTGCTATGATGGGGTCTAAAACCAGACTGAAGCATTTTGTATACATTGTTTGTCTTCAGGAAGGCAGTGAGTTGCTGCGCAACAGCCTTCTCTAAAATTTTTGAGAGGAATGGAAGATTCGATATAGGCCGATAGTTTTTTATATTTTCTGGGTCAAGGTTTGGCTTTTTCAAGAGAGGCTTTATTACTGCCACTTTTAGTGAGTTTGGTACACATCCAGTGGATAGAGAGCCGTTTATTATGTTCAACATAGGAGGGCCAAGCACAGGAAGCAGCTCTTTCAGTAGTTTAGTTGGAATAGGGTCCAGTATGCAGCTTGAAGGTTTAGAGGCCATGATTATTTTCATCATTGTGTCAAGAGATATAATACTAAAACACTTGATCTCTCTTGATCCTAGGTCCTGGCCGAGTTGTGCAGACTCAGGACAACTGAGGTTTGGAGGAATACGCAGGTTTAAAGAGGAGTCCGTAATTTGCTTTCTAATAATCATAATCTTTTCCTCAAAGAAGTTCATGAATTTATCACTGCTAAAGTGAAAGTCATCCTCTCTTGGGGAATGCTGCTTTTTAGTTAGCTTTGCGACCGTATTAAAAAGGAATTTCGGATTGTTCTTATTTTCCTCAATTAAGTTAGAAAAATAGGATGATCGAGCAGCAGTAAGGGCTCTACGGTACTGCACGGTACCGTCCTTCCAAGCTAGTCGGAAGACTTCCAGTTTGGTGTGGCGCCATTTCCGTTCCAATTTTCTGGAAGCTTGCTTCAGAGCTCGGGTATTTTCTGTGTACCAGGGAGCTAGTTTCTTATGAGGCATTTTTTTTGTTTTTAGGGGTGCAACTGCATCTAGGGTATTGCGCAAGGTTAAATTGAGATCCTCAGTTAGGTGGTTAACTGATTTTTGTCCTCTGGCGTCCTTGGGTATCAAGGAATCTTTGTGTTGTCTGTGAATTTATAGCACGACTTTTGATGTTCCTTGGTTGGGGTCTAAGCAGATTATTTGTTGCAATTGCAAACGTAATAAAATGGTGGTCCGATAGTCCAGGATTATGAGGAAAAACATTAAGATCCACCACATTTAGTCCATGGGACAAAACTAGGTCCAGCGTATGACTGTGACAGTGAGTGGGTCCAGGGACATGTTGGACAAAACCCACTGAGTCGATGATGGCTCCGAAAGCCTTTTGGAGTGGGTCTGTGGACTTTTCCATGTGAATATTAAAGTCACCAAAGATTAGAATATTATCTGCTATGACTACAAGGTCCGATAGGAATTCAGGGAACTCAGTGAGAAACGCTGTATATGGCCCAGGAGGCCTGTAAAGGCTGCATAGATTTCATGACTAGAAGCTCAAAAGACAAAAATGTCTTTTTTTTTTTTTGTAAATTGAAATTTGCTATCGTAAATGTTAGCAACACCTCCGCCTTCGCAGGATGCACGGGGGATATGGTCACTAGTGTAGCCAGGAGGTGAGGCCTCATTTAAAACAGTAAATTCATCAGGCTTAAGCCATGTTTCAGTCAGGCCAATCACATCAAGATTATGGTCAGTGATTAGTTCATTGACTATAATTGCCTTTGAAGTAAGGGATCTAACATTAAGTAGCCCTATTTTGAGATGTGAGGTATCATGATCTCTTTCAGTAATGACAGGAATGGAGGTGGTCTTTATCCTAGTGAGATTGCTAAGGCGAACACCCTGCCATGTTTAGTTTTGCCCAACCTAGGTCGAGGCACAGACACGGTCTCAATGGTGATAGCTGAGCTGACTACACTGACTGTGCTAATGGCAGACTCCACTATGCTGGCAGGCTGGCTAACAGCCTGCTGCCTGGCCTGCACCCTATTTCATTGTGGAGCTAGAGGAGTTAGAGCCCTGTCTATGTTGGTAGATAAGATGAGAGCACCCCTCCAGCTAGGATGGAGTCCGTCACTCCTCAGCAGGTCAGGCTTGGTCCTGTTTGTGGGTGAGTCCCAGAAAGAGGGCCAATTATCTACAAATTCTAACTTTTGGGAGGGGCAGAAAACAGTTTTCAACCAGCGATTGAGTTGTGAGACTCTGCTGTAGAGCTCATCACTCCCCCTAACTGGGAGGGGGCCAGAGACAATTACTCGATGCCGACACATCTTTCTAGCTGATATGCACGCAGAAGCTATGTTGCGCTTGGTGATTTCTGACTGTTTCATCCTAACATCGTTGGTGCCGACGTGGATAACAATATCTCTATACTCTCTACACTCGCCAGTTTTAGCTTTAGCCAGCACCATCTTCAGATTAGCCTTAACGTCGGTAGCCCTGGCCCCCGGGTAACAGTGTATGATCGCTGGATGATTCGCTTTAAGTCTAATACTGCGGGTAATGGAGTCGCCAATGACTAGAGTTTTCAATTTGTCAGAGCTAATGGTGGGAAGCTTCGGCGTCTCAGACCCCGTAACGGGAGGAGTAGAGACCAAGAAGAATCGGCCTCTGACTCCGACCCGCTGCTTAATGGGGAAAACCGGTTGAAAGTTTCTGTCGGCTGAATGAGGCGACACCGGTTGAGCGTTCCTACAGCATTCCTTCCAGAAACCGTGAGAAAGTTGTCCGGCTGCGGGGACTGTGCCAGGGGATTTAAACTACTATCTGTACTTACTGGTGCCACAGACGCTGTTTCATCCTTTCCTACACTGAAATTACCCTTGCCTAACGATTGCGTCTGAAGCTGGGCTTGCAGCACAGCTATCCTCGCCGTAAGGCGAGTACACAGCGGCTGCAATTAGAAGGCATCATGTTAATGTTACTACTTAGCTTCGGCTGTTGGAGGTCCTGACGAATCGTGTCCAGATAAAGCGTCCGGAGTGAAAAAGTTAAATAATAAATAAATATATGAACGGTAATTAAAAAGTGAAAACCGTAAAGTTGTCAGGTAGCAAAACAGGTTGGCAACAAAACGCACAGCAACTCGAAAACAAGCCTGCAAGTTGTGACCGGAAATGACGTCCGGAAATGACGAAATGATGTTTAGTGTCCCTTATGGCTCTAATATGATAATGGTAGTAGGGTGGTGGATGTTTAGTGTCCCTTATGGCTCTAATATGATAATGGTAGTAGGGTGGTGGATGTCTAGTGTCCCTTATGGCTCTAATATGATAATGGTAGTAGGGTGGTGGATGTCTAGTGTCCCTTATGGCTCTAATATTATAATGGTAGTAGGGTGGTGGATGTCTAGTGTCCCTTATGGCTCTAATATTATAATGGTAGTAGGGTGGTGGATGTCTAGTGTCCCTTATGGCTCTAATATGATAATGGTAGAAGGGTGGTGGATATCTAGTGTCCCTTATGGCTCTAATATGATAATGGTAGTAGGGTGGTAGATTCCTAGTGTCCCTTATGGCTCTAATCTGATAGTGGTTGTGGGGTGTGGCAGATTCCTAGTTTCCCTTATGGCTCTAATCTGATATTGGTAGTGTGGTGATAGAGTCCTAGTGTCCCTTATGGCTCAAATCTGATAGTGGTAGTGGGGGGTGGCAGATTCCTAGTGTCCCTTATGGCTCTAATCTGATAGTGGTAGTGGGGGGTGGCAGATTCCTGGTGTCCCGTATGGCTCTAATCTGATAGTGGTAGTGGGGTGGTAGATTCCTAGTGTCCCTTATGGCTCTAATCTGATAGTTGGTAGTGGGTGTAGATGTCTAGTGTCCCTTATGGCTCTAATATGATAATGGTAATGGGGTGGTAGATTCCTAGTGTCCCTTATGGCTCTAATCTGATATTGGTAGTGGGGGGTGGTAGATTCCTAGTGTCCCTTATGGCTCTAATATGATAATGGTAGAAGGATGGTGGGATGTCTAGTGTCCCTTATGGGCTCTAATATGATAATGGAGTATGGTGGTGGATGTCTAGGGTCCCCTTATGGCTCTAATATGATAATGTAGAAGGTGGTGGATGTCTAGTGGGACCTTATGGCTCTAATATGATAATGGTAGTATGGTGGTGGATGTCTAGGGTCCTTATGGCTCTAATATGATAATGGTAGTAGGGTGGTGGATGTCTAGTGTCCCTTATGGCTCTAATATGATAATGGTAGTGGGGGTGTAGATTCCTAGTGTCCCTTATGGCTCTAATATGATAATGGTAATGGGGTGGCAGATTCCTAGGGTCCCTTATGGCTCTTACCTGATCGTGGTAGTTTGTTGTGGATTCTAATGTCCATTATGGCTCTAATATGATATGGTATTAGGGTGGTGGATGTTTAGTGTCCCTTATGGCTCTAATATTATGGTAGGTAGTAGTAGGGTGGTGGATGTTTAGTGTCCCTTATGGCTCTAATATGATAATGGTAGTAGGGTGGTGGATGTTTAGTGTCCCTTATGGCTCTAATATGATAATGGTAGTAGGGTGGTGGATGTCTAGTGTCCCTTATGGCTCTAATATTATAATGGTAGTAGGGTGGTGGATGTATAGTGTCCCTTATGGCTCTAATATGATAATGGTAGAAGGGTGGTGGATGTCTAGTGTCCCTTATGGCTCTAATATGATAATGGTAGTAGGTGGTAGATGTCCTAGTGTCCCTTATGGCTCTAATTGATAGTGTTGGGGGGTGGTGCAGATTCCTAGTGTCCCTTATGGCTCTAATCTGATATTGGTAGTGGGGGGTGGCAGATTCCTAGTGTCCCGTATGGCTCGAATCTGATAGTGGTAGTGGGGGGTGGCAGATTCCTAGTGTCACGTATGGCTCTAATATGATAGTGGAGTGGGGGGGGTGGCAGATTCCTAGTGTCCTTATGGCTCTAATATGATTATGGAAGTAGGGTGGTGGATGTCTAGTGGCCCTTATGGCTCTAATATGATAATGGTAGTATGGTGGTGGATGTCTAGGGCCCTGTCTAGGGTCCCTTATGGCTCTAATATGATAATGGTAGAGGGATGGTGGATGTCTAGTGCCCTTATGGCTCTAATATGATAATGGTAGTATGTGGTGGATGTCTAGGGTCCCTTATGGCTCTAATATGATAATGGTAGAAGGGTGGTGGAGTCTAGTGGACCTTATGGCTCTAATATGATAATGGTAGTATGGTGGTGGATTCTTCTAGGGTCCCTTATGGCTCTAATATGATAATGGTAGTAGGGGGTGGATGTCTAGTGTCCGCTTATGCTCTAATATGATAATGGTAGTGGGGTGTAGATTCCTAGTGTCCCTTATGGCCTAATAGATAATGGGTAATGTGGGTGGCAGATTCCCTAGGGTCCCTTATGGCTCTTAACCTGATCGTGGTAGTTTTGTTGTGGATTCCTAATGGTCCATTATGGCTCTAATATGATAATGGTATTAGGGTGGTGGATGTTAGTGTCCCTTATGGCTCTAATATTATAATGGTAGTAGGGTGGTGGATGTTTAGGTGTCCCTTATGGCTCTAATAATATGATAATGGTAGTAGGGTGGTGAATGTCTAGTGTCCCTTATGGCTCTAATATGATAATGGTATTAGGGTGGTGGATGTCTAGTGTCCCTTATGGCTCTAATATTATAATGGTAGTAGGGTGGTGGATTGTATAGTGTCCCTTATGGCTCTAATATGATATGGTAGTAGAAGGGTGGTGGATGTCTAGTGTCCCTTATGGCTCTAATATGATAATGGTAGTAGGGTGGTAGATTCCTAGTGTCCCTTATGGCTCTAATCTGATAGTGGTTGGGGGGGTGGCAGATTCCTAGTGTCCTTATGGCTCTAATCTGATATGGTAGTGGGGGGGGTGGCAGATCCTAGTGTCCCGTATGGCTCGAATCTGATAGTGGTAGTGGGGGGTGGCAGATTCTAGTGTCACGTATGGCTCTAATCTGATAGTGGTAGTGGGGGTGGGGGTGGCAGATTCCTAGTGTCCCTTATGGCTCTAATATGATATGGAAGTAGGGTGGTGGATGGCTAGTGGCCCTTATGGCTCTAATATGATAATGGTAGTATGGTGGTGGATGTCTAGGGTCCCTTATGGCTCTAATATGATAATGGTAGTAGGGTGGTGGATGTCTAGTGTCCCTTATGGCTCTAATATGATAATGGTAGTAGGGTGGTGGGTCTAGGGTCCCTTATGGCTCTAATATGTGATCTCTTAGAAGGGTGGTGGATGTCTAGGGTCCCTTATGGCTCTAATATGATGATCTTAGAATGGGGTGGATGTATAGTGTCCCTTATGGCTCTAATATGATAATGGTAATGGGTGGTAGATTCCTAGGGTCCCTTATGGCTCTAATCTGATAGTGGTAGTGGGGGGTGGCAGATACCTAGTGTCCCTTATGGCTTCTAATCTGATAGTGGTATTGGGGGTGGGAGATTCCTAGTGTCCCTTATGGCTCTAATATGATAATGGTAGTGGGGTGGTAGATTCCTAGTGTCCCTTATGGCTCTAATCTGAGTGGTAGTGGGGTGTAGATTCCTAGTGTCCCTTATTGCTCTAATCTGATAGTGGTAGTGGGATGGTAGATTCCTAGGGTCCCTTATGGCTCTTACCTGATCGTGGTAGTTTTGTTGTGGATCCTAATGTCCATTATGGCTCTAATATGATAATGTAGTAGGAGGGTGGTGGTGGATGTCTAGTGTCCCTTATGGCTCTAATATGATAATGTAGTAGGGGGGTGGATGTCTAGGGTCCCTTATGGCTCTAATATGATAATGGTAGAAGGGTGGTGTTATGTATAGTGTCCCTTATGGCTCTAATATGATAATGGTAGTAGGGTGGCAGATTCCTAGTGTCCTTATGGCTCTAATCTCATAGTGGGTAGTGGGGTGGTAGATTCCAAGTGTCCCTTATGGCTCAATCTGATAGTGGTAGGGGGGGTGGCAGATTCCTAGTGTCCCTTATGGGCTCTAATATGATAATGGTAGAAGGGTGGGGATGTCTAGTGTCCCTTATGGCTCTAATTGATAATGGTAGTAGGGTGGTGGATGTCTAGGGTCCCTTATGGCTCTAATATGATAATAGTAGAAGGGTGGTGGATGTATAGTGTCCCTACGGCTCTAATATGATAATGGTAGTAGGGTGGCAGATTCCTAGTGTCCTTATGGCTCTAATCTCATAGTGGTAGTGGGGTGGTAGATTCCAAGTGTCCCTTATGGCTCTAATCTGATAGTGGTAGTGGGGGGGTGGAGTTTCCTAGTGTCCCTTATGGCTCTAAATGATAATGGTAGAGGGGTGGGAGATTCCGTGGTCTCTTATGGCTCTTACCTGATCGTGGTAGTTTGTTGTGGATACCTAAATCCATTATGGCTCTAATATGATAATGGTAGTAGGGTGGTGGATGTATAGGGTCCCTTATGCTCTTATATGATAATGGTAGAAGGGTGGTGGATTGTTAGTGTCCCTTATGGCTCTAATATGATAATGGTAGTAGGGTGGTAGATTCCTAGTGTCCCTTATGGCTTAATCTGATAGTGGTAGTGGGGGGTGGCAGATTCCTAGTGTCCCGTATGGCTCGAATCTGATAGTGGTAGTGGGGGGTGGCAGATTCCTAGTGTCACGTATGGCTCTAATCTGATAGTGTAGTGGGGGGTGGTAGATTCCTAGTGTCCCTTATGGCTCTAATATGTTATGGTAGTAGGGTGGTGGATGTCCTAGTGGCCCTTATGGCTCTAATATGATAATGGTTGGAGTATGGTGGTGGATGTCTAGGGTCCCTTATGGCTCTATATGATAATGGTAGTGGGTGGGATGTCTAGTGTCCCTTAGGCTCTAATATGATAATGGTAGTAGGGTGTGTGGATGTCTAGGGTCCCTTATGGCTCTAATATGATGATCTTAGAAGGGTGGTGGATGTATAGTG
>NW_022263441.1:0-55742 GCF_002021735.2 Oncorhynchus kisutch | reverse complement strand
CTATCACCTCCTCTCTGGATGGTAGCGGGTGAACAGGCCATGGCTCGAGTGGCTGAGGTCCTTGATGATTCTTCTGCCTATCTGTGACACGAGCGCTGTAGTGTCCTGGAGGCAGGCAGTGTGCTCCGGTGATGCGTTGGGCTGACCGCACCACCATTTGGGAGCCCTTTGGTTGCAATTGCCGTACTAGCGTTGACACAGCCCTACAGGATCCTCTCAATGGTGCACCTGTAGAATTTCATGCCAAATTTCTTCAGCCTCCTGAGGTTTGATAGGTTGCTGTTGCGCCTTCATCACATTTCTCACGAAAGGATCATTTCAGGTTGATTGTGATGTGCACGCCGAGAACTTGAAGCTTTTTGTCCTCTCCAGGCGACCCTTAGAAGTGGATGGGGACAGCTCTCTCTTCTGGTCTACTGTAATCAACTATCATCTCCATTGTTTTGTTGACATTGAGGGAGAGGTTATTTTCCCGGCACCATTCCGTCAGGGTCCTCACATCCTCCCTGTATGCCGTCTTGTCATTGTTGGAAATCAGGCCTACCACTGTGTCAGCAAACTTGATGATTGAGTTGCCACTCAGTCATGGTGAACAGGGAGTACAGGAGGAGGTTGAGCACACACCCTTGTTGTTCCCCAATCTTGAGGATCAGCATGGTGAAGGTGTGTGCCTACCGTTCACACCCGAGGTCAGCCCATGCTGCCCAGCTGCAAAGAGCGGGATTGGGAGACCAATTGTCCAAGCTTGTTGATGTGAGTGAGGATCTGCTATTTCCTTTACATTTGATCCGAACCCCCAACAGAAGGCTAGCCAGCTAACTATAGCTGTAGTCAGCGTTGCCACTGGTAGTGGTCATCAGCTTACCTTTAGGCAAGACATATCTCGCCCAGTCTGCAGCAGAGCTGCACCGAGCCACAGAGCACAGAGAAATCGGGGCTTATTTTTCTCCATATCTCTGGATTCCTACCTCAAAGCTCTGAACCTTTTACCTGAGGTCATCGCAGCTAGCTAGCTGCTATCCGATTGGCTTCTCCTGGCTAACGTCTCTGTCCCGAAGCAACCACCAATTAGCCTGGAGCTAGCCTATGCTAGGCCCATCTCCCAGCTAGCTGAAGAGGTCAATCAGCCACTCCTTAAGCTACAATACCTATTTTGCAATTGGCCTGGACCCCTGTAATTGCCGATATGGAGCCCTGCTGATCCATCACGACTGGACAACTGACGTAATCCGCCCGAAGGGGGTTTCAACTGGCTCCCCCGTCGCGAAGTCCCCTGAATGCCCATCTGCTAGCCTGCAATCCGCGGCCCGCTAGCTGTCCAGAGCACACCGGACTGTTAGCTGAAGAAGTCCATCAGATAATTTTTGGGGGGCTACTGTACATATTTGAAAATTGGTCTGGACCCTTTTACTACACAGAGTCCTGCTGATCCATGTCTCAATTGTCTCAAGGCTTAAACATCCTTCTTTAACCAATCACCTCCCCTTCAGTACACTGATTGAAGTGGATTTACAAGGGACATCAATAAGTGATCAAAGCTTCCACCTGGATATTTATTTTTATTCATTTTTTTTTTTTTACCCTGACATTGCTCATTCTGATATTTCTTAATTCCTTTATTAACATTTTGGGGATTTGTGTTTATTGTTTGTATTGTTAGGTATTACTGCACTTCAACTAAAGCTTGTAACATGCGCATTTTGTTGCACCTGCAATAACATGTGCAAAATATCTGTAGTCAGCAGTCTGATGGATTGTAGAAAGAAACGGTCTCTAAGCCAGTTGGAATCAGATTGCATACACCAATATGGTCTGCCCGACGATAAGGGAGAGAAGACTTTGTGGTTGATTTTTGTGGGGTCCTTGATAATGATGCGTGCCTTCCTCAGGCAGATGTCCTGGATGGGTGAGGGCACTGTCCCAGTGATGTACTTCACAACCCGCTAGAGTGCCTTGCAGTGTGCCATACCATGATGCATCCACTCAGGAAGCTCTCAATGGTGCAGCAGTAGTATTTAGAGAGGAGGCAGCATGCCACATTTCGTCAGCCACCTTAGGAAGTAGGACGCTGTTGTCATGTTGGTCCATGACGAGTCCGCAGTGATGTGGTTGCTGAGGAACTTAAAACTTGTGACTCTCTCTACTGCAGTCCCGTTGATGTGGATCAGGGTATGTTCCATCCTCTGCTTCCAGAAGTCAACAATCAATCCTTTGAAGCTCCTGGTCATTCAGAGCAGCAAGAGTTCTCCTTGATAACTTGGTATTGTCTACCTCGGAGCGAACATAGAATGAGTTAAGCTCGTCTGAGAGGGAGGCTTTGGTGGGCATCGCACAGCAGGATTGCCTTTTTCAGTCTGTGATAGTCTGAAGTCCTTGCCACGCGACGCAAGTTTGAGTTGTCGAACATCAATTAAAGTTTCAGTCTTGTCTTTTTGCATTCTAACTTATTTTTGGAGCTCGTACCTGCTAGGCATTGCACACCACCAGGTCATCATGTTCGTTCTTCTGACATCGAATGCTGCAGTATGGAATATCTCTGTTCATCCATGGTTTTTGGTTTAGACCTGTAGGGATTTTTTATTGTGGGCACATCATCATCAACATATTTCCTAATGAAGACTGTGACTGATGATGTAGATTCTTCAATGTTGATGAATGAGTCCTGGGTGGACTGTCTTTTTTTACCCGCTTTTTCTTTTTAAAGTTTAAATCTTGTCTAATCGCTGCAACTCCCCAACGTGCTAGTGAGAGGTGAAGGTTGATTCATGCATCCGCCGAAACATGACCCGCCTAACCGCGCTCCGTAACTCCCGCCAGCTTAACCTAGAAGCCAGATGTATCAACGTGTCGGAGGAAACGCAATTCAACTGGTGACTTGGGTCAAGTAAAGCCCCACTGGCTGATCCCGGGTCTGTAGTAACATCTCTAGCACTGAGTTGCAGTGCCTTAGACCGCTGCGCCACTCGGGAGGCCACTGTGGATGAATCTTTGAACATATTAAATCTGCCTCCGATGTCCAGTTCTTCAATATTCTCTGTATTGCTGGCTCCCTCTTAAGTTGCTGATTGTAGGCGGAGATTAGGAACAGAGACGTGATACGATTGGCCAAAGCGGGGGTGGGGATGGCTTTGTACTTATCACGGATGTTTTGCTTGTGCATGGTCAAGCAGGTGTTACGCCCCTGAAAACAGGGGAGAAATAATCACGAGAGTGATACGGTGTTGTATTCTCAATTTAACGTTTAGTTGAATCAATTTCACAAAAGTAACACATTACAAAACAACAGAAAAACCATTATACAAATAACACAGCAAAATATCTTATTAACAACGTACATGTTCATTCACAATCGACATAAAATGGCAGCTACTCTCAGTACGATGCTATTCTTCACTTCAACCGAGCAGGGCTAATATTACTCTCTTCAAACTTAACTCTAACTTCCTCAAAACGTTACTAAGACACACCCTAAACACTCTTGACATGTTAGTGAGTTATAACATTTAAATTACTATTTTTATCATCAATAAAGTACCTGAAAACAGGGGAGAAATAATCACGAGAGTGATACGGTGTTGTATTCTCAATTTAACGTTTAGTTGAATGAGAAAAAGACCGCGATTTTCCCCCAGGAATATGGGTGGAGACCAGAGCAATCGATCTCCGGCTCATAGATTAAGAGCATTTCGTAGATCACAGATTAACACTTTTAGGCACTACAAAATCAAGTAATCAATATAACATTTACACATTACTCTCACAATTCGTACCCTTTGACAGATTTGAACTTTAACACAATTATATGAATGTTATCAATCTTTATCAACTGATACTGAATGCCTCTTTTTAACCTTAGATGTTTTAAGATCCTCACATACTATGAACTTACTAATACTTTTTAATGTATAACAGGCTATGACTATTTCCTTTAACCTGTCACACTCTCCCCGACACAATAAATGTTGTCCCAACATTACCAACATTGCCTTCTTCAACAGTCCGTATGCACTGGACCTAGAAAATCCTCTTCTGTAAGGTAGTACTTGAGCAGAGGTCAAGGGTCACAGTTCAAATATAACTAACAAGTTATATTCAAAGTCCATATCTGTTGACCAGCTATATAACATAAGCAGTATTTTCTCATACAATTGATCAACAGTCCATCAATTTTAATGATCTATATGCATAGTCTGCAAATTGTCTCTTTTGACAGTCTGTGAAATCAGACAGTAGTCCATGGTCAAACATGTCAACTCTGTAGTCTCATGTTTGCTGAAGCCCATACATGTAAGGTGGCTGAAAGTAACATTGCTGTAGTGATGGCAGCCATGGAACCAGTCCTGGTGCAGAGTAGACAGGGAACAACTGTGGCTGTGGCTGTATACTGTAGCAGGAAGGGATACCAAGCTGATCATAGGTGATACGTCTTGGAGGGTGTCTCTCTCTTTGTGGCAGTGGGTAGGCTGGTTCCTCAGGTTCAGCAGCATCAGTATATGAAGGAAAGGCACTTGGTGGACGATCATCAGGCAAATTTTCAGCAGGCAAGTTACTCTCCTCAGCAGGCAGGTCTTTAACTGTCGTTGTCTCCTCCAGCCGCTTTTCAACAAGAAGCTGTGCTGGTAGCGTATCAGGGACTGGCACTGCAACTGTCTGTTTCACTGTTGGGGGCCTGTGTTCCCACTCTCTCGCTGGTTCAGCATTCCTCTCCTCAGGTACTGTAGGAGATGTGGGAACCTGTAGCGGCTCATGATGAAGGTCATATTCATCCCCACTATCTTCATCAGAATCTAGAGTCTGTGATGCAGGCTGGTGTCTCTTCGTTTTCTGACTTCTGTCCACTTTGGTCATTTCTGGTTGTGTCTCAAAAGGTAAGTGGTCACAGGACATGAGCAGATTTCTGTGCAGGACCCTGGAGCGTCCCCTACCCTTTTCTGGTCTCAATTCATAAATCGGCAGGTCTGAACCCATTTGTCTCACCACTGTGTGAATTGTATCTTCCCAATAGTTACGGAGTTTTCCTGGTCCTCCTGTTGGTGTCAGGTTTTTAATCAGAACTCGCTCGTCAGGCTGTAGCACTGAACTCCTAACTTTAGTGTCATAGTACTTCTTACTTCTTTCAGCGGCTTTCTGAGCATTTTCATTTGCAATGGCGTATGCTTCTTCCATCCCTCGTTTCCAGTTCTCCACGTATTCTCGCTGGTTACTGGAACCTGCCTCTGTGCACAATCCAAAGAGCATATCAACTGGAAGCCTGGGTGATCTCCCAAACAGAAGATAAAATGGTGAATAGCCAGTCACTTCGCAACGGGTGCAGTTATAGGCATAAACCAGTTTGTTCAGAGACTCCTTCCAATTTGACTTTTGTGTCTCAGTTAGTGTCTTTAACATTTGCAACAATGTTCTGTTCATGCGTTCCGCTTGACCGTTTCCCATCGGGTGATAGGGTGTTGTCCTGGACCCCGCCATGCCACTGAGTTTCTTTAACTGATGGAACAACTGATTTTCAAATTCTCCCCCTTGGTCATGGTGGATGCGGGACGGGAACCCAAACTTCAGGGCAAAGTCATTGAAGATGAGATTTGCAGCAGTTTTACCTGACTTTGATGTGGTGGCGTAGGCTTGAGTGAACCGTGTAAAATGATCAACAATCACGAGGATGTACTCATATCCCCCTTTGCATCTGTCGAGATGAAGGAAGTCAATACATACCAGTTCAAATGGCTGTGTTGTCACAATGTTTGTCAGAGGAGCTCTTGTTGCATGGGCTGGCTTTTTCTGCTTGACACAGCTACAAGTTTTAGTCACATAGTGCTCGATGTCAGATTGCATATATGGCCAGAAGAAGCGGTCACGTACTATTGATACAGTGCGGTCAGTACCTTGGTGTCCCATGTTATTGTGCAACTCTTCCATCACTTTACCTTTGTACTGCTCTGGTAGAACTAACTGCTTGCGGGCTGTAGTGATTCTGTACAGAATGCCATCACTGTCTATTGTCAATTTGTCCCATTCTCTGAATAGGCATTTTGTCTTTGGACTGAATTTCTTTTGCTCTTTAACTGGCGGTTTGGAACCAGACAGTTTGAAATTGAGCACAGGACGGATGACCGGATCAGATTCTTGTGCTTCTCTTATCCCATCTTTTGGGATCGAGCTGGTTGTTGCAGTGGTTGTCTCACCTTCAGCTGATACTGCCATAGATGCAGCTGAAAATGACCAAGGTACAACAGCCTCTTTCTGTACCTCAACTGCTTGTATCGTGGCGGCGATGGTGTCTGGTGGAAGCTCCTCAGAACATTCTCTCATCAGTGACTCTACATCCAGTGGCATCCTTGACAAAGCATCTGCATCACCGTTCTCTCTGCCTGGCCTGTACTTTATTGTAAAGTGGAAATCAGCCAAGTCTGCAACCCACCTGGAAGTGGTTGCGTTCAGTTTTGCAGTAGACAGAATGTAGCAGAGCGGGTTGTTATCGCTGTATACAGTGAAGGTCGGAGCATAGTACAAATAGTCATGGAACTTACCAGTGATTGCCCATTTTAGAGCTAGAAATTCTAGCTTGCTCGAGTGGTAGTGATAGTTCTTCTCAGCTGCTGTTAAGGTTCGAGAGCCATAAGCAATGACCCTAAGCGTCCCCTCTTGCTTTTGATAAAGAACTGCTCCCAAGCCTTGGTGTGACGCATCAGTGTGTACAACAAATGGCTGAGTGAAATCAGGGAAACCTAAAACTGGTGGGTGAAGCAAACACTCAATCAGCTGTTCAAGTGCCTGTTGATGCTGGTCAGTCCACAGAATTGGCTTGTTTGAGGGCACCACATGACTTACTTTCTTTGTTTTTGTTTTCCGTGGGTGGTCAGGTAATTTCTCTGAATCTGCTTTCAGGAGGTCATACAGGCAGCTGGCACTCCTAGAAAAGTCTTTGATGTACTGTCTGTAGTAAGTGAGTAAACCAAGCATTTTTCTGAGCTGGCCCACAGTCTCTGGTCTGATTTCTTTCAATGCTCTTACTGCTTCAAAATCGGCTGGGTCAACTTGGCTGCCCTCTGCAGACACTATTCTGCCCAAATAACGGACCTGGGGTTTAAAGAGATCACACTTACTTGGTTTGAGTTTAATGCCATACTCTCTGAGACGCTGCAACACTTTTCGCACATCATTCACATGGCTGTCGAATGTTTTACTGAAAACTAGCGTGTCGTCCAGATAAGGAATGCAGATGTTATCCCGGAGCCCTTCCAAACACTCCTCCATACACCGCTGAAAAGCTGCAGGAGCGTTCATGAGGCCGAATGGCATACGTATCCACTCATAGAGTCCCCACGGTGTCACAAATGCTGTCAGTGGTCTGCTTTCTTCAGAGATGAACCCCTGGTGATACGCTTTTCCCTGATCTAAGAGGGAGAACCAGAAATTACCACCTAAACTGTCCATGATATCTTGGACCCGAGGGATGGGCTGGCGGTCGGGATGTGTCTTTCTGTTCAGGTCTCTGTAATCTATACACAACCGGAGGGTCCCGTCCTTCTTACGAACGCACACGACAGGTGAAGAATATGAAGAGTTTGACTTCCTAACCCAGCCCTGGACTATGAGGTCATAAATGTAACCCTTCATCTCCTGATACAGTGGCCTGGGCACTGACATGTATGTGCGCTTTACTGGTTCAGAGTCCTTTAGAGAAATAGTCATTTTCAATCGTTCAATGCAGCCAATGTCATTGTCTGATCTGGAGAAGGAGTGACACTCTTCTCTAAGCATTTGCCTAACAACCTCTCTCTGTTCTTCGGTTAGGTGAGTTAAATCTACTGGTGGATCCCACTGTTCAGTAGCAGTACATGGGGTTCGAACGCTGGTGTGATTCACTGTGGCTGAGGTGACAGTTTTTTCAAAGACTTGGGCAGGTAACACAGTCATAATGGTTTGTACTGTACCGATTATTGTGCGTCCTAGCAGGGCAATGTCATGGTCAGTGGGGTTAGAGACATCAAGCAGGATAACTGGAAAAACACCTTTCCTGACTCTGACTAGTGTGTCAAAGAACTCAAGGTCATCTGGCCACTGCGGGTTCAGGTCTGGCTGGAAAAGCATTGTCATGTCATCTTTGAAAGGTTGGGAAGCTACACGGCACTCAATCTGAATGCTACTGTGTTTTGGTACAGCAACCTTCTCTTTCTTGGTTTTCACTGTGTATTCATCTGTCTGTTCTGCGCTAACAGCCTGTATAAAAGCTCTCACCTTGTTTCTATTGAGGCTTGGGAAAGCTGTTTTTACTGTACTGTATCGTTTAGTCTTTTCGGTCATTGTCAGGATGTGCTCGATAACATTGAAACCTATGATGGGATGTGATAGGTGACAGCCTTTCATTACCAGCACCGGGATGATCAGTTCCTTTGTTTGGTCAGTTTCAGAGGCTAGCCGAAAAGTTGTTTCAATCCATACCAGGTACGGCATTTCAGTCCCATTTGCTGCAGTCAACCTTAGATCATCAGGTGAGTCCAGAATTTCTGAAACATCTCTCAGCCTTGCGTTTGGGAGAGATTCCTCTTTCCATCGTTCATCAATGACCGACACCTGAGAGCCTGTGTCCCATAGAGCTTGGAGGTGGTGGCGATTCAGGTGACACTCAATAAGGCACTGTCTGCCTACTAGCGAGGTGACCTTACGGGGGTGGCAACCTTGAGCTAGCGATGGTAAGGAGTGGGCATTTTCCTCTGTACAGGAAAACCTTTCACTATTAGAGTCAATTTTCAGGTGAGTGCATTTTTCCTTATGTTTAGTCCAATGTTGGTTTTGACATACTTTGGAACAGTACAGTGTCTCTTTACATGATGAACATTGTTTCAGGTTCTCAAATGAATCTTCTCTGGCACAATTTGCACATTCCTGGGACTTTTTGGTAGCTACGGTTAACACTCGTCCCTCAGCGGTAACCCGTTTCCGTTTAAAGGGGCCTCCCTTGATGGTCTGGCTCCCCGGATTTTACATCCAGCTTGAAAATGTTCTCCACTCCCACATCGGAAGCAGTGTGTGCAGCGTGCATCTGTTCTGGCCTGCTGGCAGACAAAACACCTCCTTGGAGCTTGAGCAGAGTGGTTGGTATACCGGTTAGGTGTATATTGATGCTGCGCAGGGTCAGGTGCTTGGGACCGACTGTAGTTGCTGTAATACTGCTGCTGGGAAACAGGTGGCCGGGGGTCCCTATTTGGCCTCCTAACTGGGGGTGGGGCATAGGCACAAGGCGGTGACTGAAACATAGGCTGCTGTAATGTCTCTTTAATCTGAGCAATCTCTGCACTGAGACCTTTTAGAGAAGCTACACCTGTCTTAAAAATCAAATCAAAAAAATCAAATCAAATTTATTTGTCACATACACATGGTTAGCAGATGTTATTGCGAGTGTAGCGAAATGCTTGTGCTTCTAGTTCCGACAATGCAGTAATAACGAACAAGTAATCTAACTAACAATTCCCAAAAAAAACTACTGTCTTATACAGAGTGTAAGGGGATAAAGAATATGTACATAAGGATATATGAATGAGTGATGGTACAGAGCAGCATAGGCAAGATACAGTAGATGATATCGAGTACAGTATATACATATGAGATGAGTATGTAAACCAAGTGGCATAGTTAAAGTGGCTAGTGATACATGTATTACATAAGGATGCAGTCGATGATATAGAGTACAGTATCTACGTATGCATATGAGATGAATAATGTAGGGTAAGTAACATTATATAAGGTAGCATTGTTTAAAGTGGCTAGCGATATATTTACATCATTTCCCGTCAATTCCCATGATTAAAGTGGCTGGAGTAGAGTCAGTGGCATTGACAGTGTGTTGGCAGTAGCCACTCAATGTTAGTGGTGGCTGTTTAACAGTCTGATGGCCTTGAGATAGAAGCTGTTTTTCAGTCTCTCGGTCCCAGCTTTGATGCACCTGTACTGACCTCGCCTTCTGGATGACAGCGGGGTGAACAGGCAGTGGCTCGGGTGGTTGATGTCCTTGATGATCTTTATGGCCTTCCTGTAGCATCGGGTGGTGTAGGTGTCCTGGAGGGCAGGTAGTTTGCCCCCGGTGATGCGTTGTGCAGACCTCACTACCCTCTGGAGAGCCTTGCGGTTGAGGGCGGTGCAGTTGCCATACCAGGCGGTGATACAGCCCGCCAGGATGCTCTCGATTGTGCATCTGTAGAAGTTTGTGAGTGCTTTTGGTGACAAGCCGAATTTCTTCAGCCTCCTGAGGCTGAAGAGGCGCTGCTGCGCCTTCTTCACGATGCTGTCTGTGTGAGTGGACCAATTCAGTTTGTCTGTGATGTGTATGCCGAGGAACTTAAAACTTGCTACCCTCTCCACTACTGTTCCATCGATGTGGATGGGGGGGTGTTCCCTCTGCTGTTTCCTGAAGTCCACAATCATCTCCTTAGTTTTGTTGACGTTGAGTGTGAGGTTATTTTCCTGACACCACACTCCGAGGGCCCTCACCTCCTCCCTGTAGGCCGTCTCGTCGTTGTTGGTAATCAAGCCTACCACTGTTGTGTCGTCCACAAACTTGATGATTGAGTTGGAGGCGTGCGTGGCCACGCAGTCGTGGGTGAACAGGGAGTACAGGAGAGGGCTCAGAACGCACCCTTGTGGGGCCCCAGTGTTGAGGATCAGCGGGGAGAAGATGTTGTTGCCTACCCTCACCACCTGGGGGCGGCCCGTCAGGAAGTCCAGTACCCAGTTGCACAGGGCGGGGTCGAGACCCAGGGTCTCGAGCTTGATGACGAGCTTGGAGGGTACTATGGTGTTGAATGCCGAGCTGTAGTCGATGAACAGCATTCTCACATAGGTATTCCTCTTGTCCAGATGGGTTAGGGCAGTGTGCAGAGTGGTTGAGATTGCATCGTCTGTGGACCTATTTGGGCGGTAAGCAAATTGGAGTGGGTCAAGGGTGTCAGGTAGGGTGGAGGTGATATGGTCCTTGACTAGTCTCTCAAAGCACTTCATGATGACGGATGTGAGTGCTACGGGGCGGTAGTCGTTTAGCTCAGTTACCTTAGCTTTCTTGGGAACAGGAACAATGGTGGCCCTCTTGAAGCATGTGGGAACAGCAGACTGGTATAGGGATTGGTTGAATATGTCCGTAAACACACCGGCCAGCTGGTCTGCGCATGCTCTGAGGGCGCGGCTGGGGATGCCGTCTGGGCCTGCAGCCTTGCGAGGGTTAACACGTTTAAATGTCTTACTCACTTCGGCTGCAGTGAAGGAGAGACCGCATGTTTTCGTTGCAGGCCGTGTCAGTGGCACTGTATTGTCCTCAAAGCGGGCAAAAAAGTTGTTTAGTCTGCCTGGGAGCAAGACATCCTGGTCCGTGACTGGGCTGGGATGGTTCCCAGCCCAGTTCAGCTAACTCTGTTAACAGTCCTGCGGGTATCGTAGTTTTGGCTTCCTTCACAGGACACTTTGCAGATGGCGTATCTTCTAAATGGACTACACTTACAGTTGTAGCAGGCTGTGGGGCATTAAACCGCTTTTTGTTTCGTCTTTCTATCTCATTAGCACAAGCAATGTTAAGCTTCTCTAGCAAAACCTCATCTGATGTTTTGCTCTCTAGCAGGAGAGGCTGCATGTCAATCCTGATACTGTCACTCTGGAGACCCGTAAGGACTGTGTGAAAACACATGCTCTGGACTAGAGCAGGGTCATACTTAAGCCCTGATTCTGACTCCTGGGATGCAAACAGTACTTTTTGCCTCAAATCTAAAACGCGCATCAGGAAACTTTGAGGGGTCTCCTTGCTATGCTGTGCTTCTGAAGCTAGCTGTTTGTAAAGCTCTGTTGAACTCTTCTCTTGGAAGTGGGAACGCAGGATACATCTAAGTGTGGGAAGCGTTAGCTGGGGTTTACCTTCCAAGTAGCTGCGTAGCTGTGAGCCTGGAGAAATAGCCCTGACTACTGCGTCTACTATTTCTACCTCAGGATATCCTCTGTTAAGTCCATTTTCAATCTGATGGACAAGGCTGGAAAAAATAAGTTTTTCTTTCTGGCCCGGTTCACCTATCTGACCAGAAATTTTAAACTCTTTGCGCCAGTATGAGCTGGGCTGTGCATTGGGTGAGAGCGGCACGCTCCCCTGAAGATTGGCATGTTGTTGGGGCTGACGCAGAGAATCACTGGCTTTGGCTGCAATAATCTGCTCAGTTCCCACCCCTTGTTGTGGAGTTACAGTTCTCAATTCCTCTATTCTGTGATGTGTTCCGGCTGGTTCAATATCATGGTCAATTTGCCCTGTTTTGTTATCTATGCCACTGATCATCTCTGTCATTTCGTCTCTAAGTAGCAACAATTCCGACATGCCGCCATCTTCTAACTCTGCAACTTCCTCTCTTTCAAGGAACATCATAATGCGAGTCATTAATGCTATGCGGGATTTGTCTTTAACATCTCTTCTCTGTTCGCCTGATATTTCAAGGAAATCACATATCTCTAGTAATTTGTCTTTAGTCAGGGTGTGCAATTCTCCTACTACCTCTTCCTGTAGTTCTTCCAAGGCGCTTGTCATGTTGACAGAACAGGAGGAACTTTTACTGTGCAGGAGTTGACTCTGAATTAGATGGTCCTTACTGTCTCTGATGGTCGATCAATGGCCTCAGTTGACACGTACTTAACCCCTAACTTCCAACTTCCCTCGAACAGCAACACTTTCCTCACTGCAGCCTGCCTGAGTTGTTATGTGGAGATTTAGCTGGCTCGGAATTCAGCGACCAGGGTGTGGAAACTGGACATCTGAGCAGCAATCTCAGCGGAGCCTCCAAAAATGTTACGCCCCTGAAAACAGGGGAGAAATAATCACGAGAGTGATACGGTGTTGTATTCTCAATTTAACGTTTAGTTGAATCAATTTCACAAAAGTAACACATTACAAAACAACAGAAAAACCATTATACAAATAACACAGCAAAATATCTTATTAACAACGTACATGTTCATTCACAATCGACATAAAATGGCAGCTACTCTCAGTACGATGTCTGCCCGACGATAAGGGAGAGAAGACTTTGTGGTTGATTTTTGTGGGGTCCTTGATAATGATGCGTGCCTTCCTCAGGCAGATGTCCTGGATGGGTGAGGGCACTGTCCCAGTGATGTACTTCACAACCCGCTAGAGTGCCTTGCAGTGTGCCATACCATGATGCATCCACTCAGGAAGCTCTCAATGGTGCAGCAGTAGTATTTAGAGAGGAGGCAGCATGCCACATTTCGTCAGCCACCTTAGGAAGTAGAGACGCTGTTGTCATGTTGGTCCATGACGAGTCCGCAGTGATGTGGTTGCTGAGAAACTTAAAACTTGTGACTCTCTCTACTGCAGTCCCGTTGATGTGGATCAGGGTATGTTCCATCCTCTGCTTCCAGAAGTCAACAATCAAATCCTTTGAAGCTCCTGGTCATTCAGAGCAGCAAGAGTTCTCCTTGATAACTTGGTATTGTCTACCTCGGAGCGAACATAGAATGAGTTAAGCTCGTCTGAGAGGGAGGCTTTGGTGGGCATCGCACAGCAGGATTGCCTTTTTCAGTCTGTGATAGTCTGAAGTCCTTGCCACGCGACGCAAGTTTGAGTTGTCGAACATCAATTAAAGTTTCAGTCTTGTCTTTTTGCATTCTAACTTATTTTTGGAGCTCGTACCTGCTAGGCATTGCACACCACCAGGTCATCATGTTCGTTCTTCTGACATCGAATGCTGCAGTATGGAATATCTCTGTTCATCCATGGTTTTTGGTTTAGACCTGTAGGGATTTTTATTGTGGGCACATCATCATCAACATATTTCCTAATGAAGACTGTGACTGATGATGTAGATTCTTCAATGTTGATGAATGAGTCCTGGGTGGACTGTCTTTTTTTACCCGCTTTTTCTTTTTAAAGTTTAAATCTTGTCTAATCGCTGCAACTCCCCAACGTGCTAGTGAGAGGTGAAGGTTGATTCATGCATCCGCCGAAACATGACCCGCCTAACCGCGCTCCGTAACTCCCGCCAGCTTAACCTAGAAGCCAGATGTATCAACGTGTCGGAGGAAACGCAATTCAACTGGTGACTTGGGTCAAGTAAAGCCCCACTGGCTGATCCCGGGTCTGTAGTAACATCTCTAGCACTGAGTTGCAGTGCCTTAGACCGCTGCGCCACTCGGGAGGCCACTGTGGATGAATCTTTGAACATATTAAATCTGCCTCCGATGTCCAGTTCTTCAATATTCTCTGTATTGCTGGCTCCCTCTTAAGTTGCTGATTGTAGGCGGAGATTAGGAACAGAGACGTGATACGATTGGCCAAAGCGGGGGTGGGGATGGCTTTGTACTTATCACGGATGTTTTGCTTGTGCATGGTCAAGCAGGTGTTACGCCCCTGAAAACAGGGGAGAAATAATCACGAGAGTGATACGGTGTTGTATTCTCAATTTAACGTTTAGTTGAATCAATTTCACAAAAGTAACACATTACAAAACAACAGAAAAACCATTATACAAATAACACAGCAAAATATCTTATTAACAACGTACATGTTCATTCACAATCGACATAAAATGGCAGCTACTCTCAGTACGATGCTATTCTTCACTTCAACCGAGCAGGGCTAATATTACTCTCTTCAAACTTAACTCTAACTTCCTCAAAACGTTACTAAGACACACCCTAAACACTCTTGACATGTTAGTGAGTTATAACATTTAAATTACTATTTTTATCATCAATAAAGTACCTGAAAACAGGGGAGAAATAATCACGAGAGTGATACGGTGTTGTATTCTCAATTTAACGTTTAGTTGAATGAGAAAAAGACCGCGATTTTCCCCCAGGAATATGGGTGGAGACCAGAGCAATCGATCTCCGGCTCATAGATTAAGAGCATTTCGTAGATCACAGATTAACACTTTTAGGCACTACAAAATCAAGTAATCAATATAACATTTACACATTACTCTCACAATTCGTACCCTTTGACAGATTTGAACTTTAACACAATTATATGAATGTTATCAATCTTTATCAACTGATACTGAATGCCTCTTTTTAACCTTAGATGTTTTAAGATCCTCACATACTATGAACTTACTAATACTTTTTAATGTATAACAGGCTATGACTATTTCCTTTAACCTGTCACACTCTCCCCGACACAATAAATGTTGTCCCAACATTACCAACATTGCCTTCTTCAACAGTCCGTATGCACTGGACCTAGAAAATCCTCTTCTGTAAGGTAGTACTTGAGCAGAGGTCAAGGGTCACAGTTCAAATATAACTAACAAGTTATATTCAAAGTCCATATCTGTTGACCAGCTATATAACATAAGCAGTATTTTCTCATACAATTGATCAACAGTCCATCAATTTTAATGATCTATATGCATAGTCTGCAAATTGTCTCTTTTGACAGTCTGTGAAATCAGACAGTAGTCCATGGTCAAACATGTCAACTCTGTAGTCTCATGTTTGCTGAAGCCCATACATGTAAGGTGGCTGAAAGTAACATTGCTGTAGTGATGGCAGCCATGGAACCAGTCCTGGTGCAGAGTAGACAGGGAACAACTGTGGCTGTGGCTGTATACTGTAGCAGGAAGGGATACCAAGCTGATCATAGGTGATACGTCTTGGAGGGTGTCTCTCTCTTTGTGGCAGTGGGTAGGCTGGTTCCTCAGGTTCAGCAGCATCAGTATATGAAGGAAAGGCACTTGGTGGACGATCATCAGGCAAATTTTCAGCAGGCAAGTTACTCTCCTCAGCAGGCAGGTCTTTAACTGTCGTTGTCTCCTCCAGCCGCTTTTCAACAAGAAGCTGTGCTGGTAGCGTATCAGGGACTGGCACTGCAACTGTCTGTTTCACTGTTGGGGGCCTGTGTTCCCACTCTCTCGCTGGTTCAGCATTCCTCTCCTCAGGTACTGTAGGAGATGTGGGAACCTGTAGCGGCTCATGATGAAGGTCATATTCATCCCCACTATCTTCATCAGAATCTAGAGTCTGTGATGCAGGCTGGTGTCTCTTCGTTTTCTGACTTCTGTCCACTTTGGTCATTTCTGGTTGTGTCTCAAAAGGTAAGTGGTCACAGGACATGAGCAGATTTCTGTGCAGGACCCTGGAGCGTCCCCTACCCTTTTCTGGTCTCAATTCATAAATCGGCAGGTCTGAACCCATTTGTCTCACCACTGTGTGAATTGTATCTTCCCAATAGTTACGGAGTTTTCCTGGTCCTCCTCTTGGTGTCAGGTTTTTAATCAGAACTCGCTCGTCAGGCTGTAGCACTGAACTCCTAACTTTAGTGTCATAGTACTTCTTACTTCTTTCAGCGGCTTTCTGAGCATTTTCATTTGCAATGGCGTATGCTTCTTCCATCCCTCGTTTCCAGTTCTCCACGTATTCTCGCTGGTTACTGGAACCTGCCTCTGTGCACAATCCAAAGAGCATATCAACTGGAAGCCTGGGTGATCTCCCAAACAGAAGATAAAATGGTGAATAGCCAGTCACTTCGCAACGGGTGCAGTTATAGGCATAAACCAGTTTGTTCAGAGACTCCTTCCAATTTGACTTTTGTGTCTCAGTTAGTGTCTTTAACATTTGCAACAATGTTCTGTTCATGCGTTCCGCTTGACCGTTTCCCATCGGGTGATAGGGTGTTGTCCTGGACCCCGCCATGCCACTGAGTTTCTTTAACTGATGGAACAACTGATTTTCAAATTCTCCCCCTTGGTCATGGTGGATGCGGGACGGGAACCCAAACTTCAGGGCAAAGTCATTGAAGATGAGATTTGCAGCAGTTTTACCTGACTTTGATGTGGTGGCGTAGGCTTGAGTGAACCGTGTAAAATGATCAACAATCACGAGGATGTACTCATATCCCCCTTTGCATCTGTCGAGATGAAGGAAGGCAATACATACCAGTTCAAATGGCTGTGTTGTCACAATGTTTGTCAGAGGAGCTCTTGTTGCATGGGCTGGCTTTTTCTGCTTGACACAGCTACAAGTTTTAGTCACATAGTGCTCGATGTCAGATTGCATATATGGCCAGAAGAAGCGGTCACGTACTAGTGATACAGTGCGGTCAGTACCTTGGTGTCCCATGTTATTGTGCAACTCTTCCATCACTTTACCTTTGTACTGCTCTGGTAGAACTAACTGCTTGCGGGCTGTAGTGATTCTGTACAGAATGCCATCACTGTCTATTGTCAATTTGTCCCATTCTCTGAATAGGCATTTTGTCTTTGGACTGAATTTCTTTTGCTCTTTAACTGGCGGTTTGGAACCAGACAGTTTGAAATTGAGCACAGGACGGATGACCGGATCAGATTCTTGTGCTTCTCTTATCCCATCTTTTGGGATCGAGCTGGTTGTTGCAGTGGTTGTCTCACCTTCAGCTGATACTGCCATAGATGCAGCTGAAAATGACCAAGGTACAACAGCCTCTTTCTGTACCTCAACTGCTTGTATCGTGGTGGCGATGGTGTCTGGTGGAAGCTCCTCAGAACATTCTCTCATCAGTGACTCTACATCCAGTGGCATCCTTGACAAAGCATCTGCATCACCGTTCTCTCTGCCTGGCCTGTACTTTATTGTAAAGTGGAAATCAGCCAAGTCTGCAACCCACCTGGAAGTGGTTGCGTTCAGTTTTGCAGTAGACAGAATGTAGCAGAGCGGGTTGTTATCGCTGTATACAGTGAAGGTCGGAGCATAGTACAAATAGTCATGGAACTTATCAGTGATTGCCCATTTTAGAGCTAGAAATTCTAGCTTGCTCGAGTGGTAGTGATAGTTCTTCTCAGCTGCTGTTAAGGTTCGAGAGCCATAAGCAATGACCCTAAGCTTCCCCTCTTGCTTTTGATAAAGAACTGCTCCCAAGCCTTGGTGTGACGCATCAGTGTGTACAACAAATGGCTGAGTGAAATCAGGGAAACCTAAAACTGGTGGGTGAAGCAAACACTCAATCAGCTGTTCAAGTGCCTGTTGATGCTGGTCAGTCCACAGAATTGGCTTGTTTGAGGGCACCACATGACTTACTTTCTTTGTTTTTGTTTTCCATGGGTGGTCAGGTAATTTCTCTGAATCTGCTTTCAGGAGGTCATACAGGCAGCTGGCACTCCTAGAAAAGTCTTTGATGTACTGTCTGTAGTAAGTGAGTAAACCAAGCATTTTTCTGAGCTGGCCCACAGTCTCTGGTCTGATTTCTTTCAATGCTCTTACTGCTTCAAAATCGGCTGGGTCAACTTGGCTGCCCTCTGCAGACACTATTCTGCCCAAATAACGGACCTGGGGTTTAAAGAGATCACACTTACTTGGTTTGAGTTTAATGCCATACTCTCTGAGACGCTGCAACACTTTTCGCACATCATTCACATGGCTGTCGAATGTTTTACTGAAAACTAGCGTGTCGTCCAGATAAGGAATGCAGATGTTATCCCGGAGCCCTTCCAAACACTCCTCCATACACCGCTGAAAAGCTGCAGGAGCGTTCATGAGGCCAAATGGCATACGTATCCACTCATAGAGTCCCCACGGTGTCACAAATGCTGTCAGTGGTCTGCTTTCTTCAGAGATGAACCCCTGGTGATACGCTTTTCCCTGATCTAAGAGGGAGAACCAGAAATTACCACCTAAACTGTCCATGATATCTTGGACCCGAGGGATGGGCTGGCGGTCGGGATGTGTCTTTCTGTTCAGGTCTCTGTAATCTATACACAACCGGAGGGTCCCGTCCTTCTTACGAACGCACACGACAGGTGAAGAATATGAAGAGTTTGACTTCCTAACCCAGCCCTGGACTATGAGGTCATAAATGTAACCCTTCATCTCCTGATACAGTGGCCTGGGCACTGACATGTATGTGCGCTTTACTGGTTCAGAGTCCTTTAGAGAAATAGTCATTTTCAATCGTTCAATGCAGCCAATGTCATTGTCTGATCTGGAGAAGGAGTGACACTCTTCTCTAAGCATTTGCCTAACAACCTCTCTCTGTTCTTCGGTTAGGTGAGTTAAATCTACTGGTGGATCCCACTGTTCAGTAGCAGTACATGGGGTTCGAACGCTGGTGTGATTCACTGTGGCTGAGGTGACAGTTTTTTCAAAGACTTGGGCAGGTAACACAGTCATAATGGTTTGTACTGTACCGATTATTGTGCGTCCTAGCAGGGCAATGTCATGGTCAGTGGGGTTAGAGACATCAAGCAGGATAACTGGAAAAACACCTTTCCTGACTCTGACTAGTGTGTCAAAGAACTCAAGGTCATCTGGCCACTGCGGGTTCAGGTCTGGCTGGAAAAGCATTGTCATGTCATCTTTGAAAGGTTGGGAAGCTACACGGCACTCAATCTGAATGCTACTGTGTTTTGGTACAGCAACCTTCTCTTTCTTGGTTTTCACTGTGTATTCATCTGTCTGTTCTGCGCTAACAGCCTGTATAAAAGCTCTCACCTTGTTTCTATTGAGGCTTGGGAAGCTGTTTTTACTGTACTGTATCGTTTAGTCTTGTTCGGCCGCATTGTCACAGGCTGGATCCTCTTGTGAAGCAGGATACATGTTGGTGATATTTTGTGAAAACCTTCAAAGGCTGCTTTCGATTTTTAGAGAACAGTAGGAGATAAACTCCCATTGGCCAATGAATGGAGAAACGTATAACGCCCCACAAACTTTTGACGGATCACATTCACATTGTCATAAAGCGTCACACGGTTGCTAAGCTAATCGTCATGCAATGCCTTCTCAAAGGCGAGAAACCTGCCTATTTTCCTCAAAAGTAGATAATGTCACTATTCCCGAGCAGTACGATATTATCAAACATCTCGGATTACAGTTGCAATTTTGCACATGTACACGGAATTCATGCTAAAGTTGGGGTTTTGAGCTAGCGCCCAATTGATTCCCATTCACTCCTTGAAGAGCTCTCCTTGTTCCAGAATAGTCCAGAATGCACTGCGCAGCCCATTGACAATGTATGGGCAACATACAAATGGGCATTAATACAATGCCAAGGGAGTTTCCCCATCTCCTCAAAGGTATCTTCGGCACTGTCCCACATATTTCGGCAATGCACCAAAATCGATCTGTCCCTCATTTAAATCAAGTCTAAGTGGTGGATCAGTAGTGCGCTATTTCAATGCTGAGTTACATTTTTGTACACCAGTATCCAACACCTGAAAATAATATTTTTGGTCTGATAATATATTTCACTGCAGTTTAGATGGTACAATGATGCGACACTATACTTTTGTCAAACTGAAATTAGGCGAACCAGAATATCATGAAATGGAGGCGTGATCCACAGTTCATTTTTTATTTATATTATGCCATCATTAATATGTCCTGTGGGACTGTAGTTGTAGTACTGCACTGCTCATCCCATATCAAACCAATGGTCAATAGGAGACCGAATGTGATCGGATCATCATCTAATTGGCCTTCACATAACTCTTACGGAATGTCCACGTGGATGGGGATATTGGACATGGTATCGAAGTTTACTGGGTGACAATGTATGTTTAATTTCGACAAAATCATTTCTAATTACATTTTTCCAGTACAACATAAGTTCAGCAAATCCCCTTATTGTTTGGGATACCTTTAAATGTACCTTCAGAGGTCATTCAATTCAAATTTCATGTAATGGTTTTCTTGAGTCGAAGGAGAGGCAGACTAACACCTGCCTCTGATTGAGAACCATATCAGGCCAAACATAGAAATAGACAAACTAGACATGTAACATAGAATGCCCACTCAGATCACACCCTGACCAAACAAAACATAGAAACATACAAAGCAAACTATGGTCAGGGTGTGACATTTCAACAACAACAAAAAAGCAGTTTCTGGCTAAAGAGACAGGACTAAGGGAAATACATTCTCTAATCGTACAGGAAGCAAAAAAAAATTACTACAGAGATACAAAATAAATTAGAGGAAAAACAAAAATAAATGGATAAACTTTTTTCTAGAGCATCCGTTCTCTATTACACACATACACTTCTCTGTGATTCTCCATTTTATATTTTAAAGGACGAAGCTAAATGATCAAAAGATGGCGCAGACAGAGACGGTCGCCTCGCTTCAAATCCTTTGGAAATTGTGCAGTAATTTGTGGACGAAAGTAGGGCACGAGTTTCCTTCCAGAGAGACATCAGGCATTGTAACATTCTATGTTTTACGGAAACATTGCTTACTCTGGATATGTTGTCAGAGTCGATACAGCCATTGGGTTTCTTCATGCGTCGTGCCGACAGAAAAAAAACATCTCTCTGGTAAGTGGAAGGGCGGGGGTTTATGAACATACAGTAACTCAAGTCCTTTTGTTCACCTGACCTAGAAATCCTTAAAATCAAATGCCGACCGCATTATCTCCCAAGACAATTCTCTTTGATTATAGTCACAGCTGTGTATACCCCCCCCCCCCTTCCCCAGGAAACCAGATATCCTCAGGCCTCATTTATTGAGGCCTCATTTATTTACTGCCCTATAGGCAGAAACTCAAGCAGGATCTACCCGTGACTAAAACCATTCAACACTGGTCTGATCCATCGGAATCCACGCTTCAAGATTGTTTTGATCACGTGGACTGGAAAATGTTCCGGGAAGCCTCAGACAATAAAATCATTTTATACGCCGACTCTGTGACTGAGTTTATTAGGATGTGCATTGGAGAGGTTGTACCCACTGTGACTATTAACACCTACCCCAACCAGAAACTGTGGATAGAAGGCAGCATTCGCGCAAAACTGAAAGCGCAAACCTCCGCATTCAACCATGGAAAGAGGTTGGATATAAACTGAATATAAACAGTATAGTTATTCCCTCCGCAAGGCAATCAAACAAGCAGATTGTCAGTATAGGGACAAAATGGAGTCGCAATTCAATGGCCCAGACAAGAGACGTATATGTGGCAGGGTCTACAGGCAATTACGGATTCATAAATTCATAAAATGCCTGGATGTTTACAATTTCGGTGATTCTCTTAGAAATGGTTAAAAGTACTGTATAGCAACCCCAGGTGTAAAATTGTAAATAGCAGCTACTTCTCAGAGAGTTTTGAATTGTCAAGAAGAGTTAAACAAGGGTGTCCGATGTCACCATATCTATTCATTGTGGCCATCGAAATGCTAGCTATTAAATCATATCAAATAACAACATTAGAGGATTAGAAATCCATGGCTTAAAAACAAAGGTGTCCATGTATGCTGCTAACTCAAGTTTAATATTTAATCTGCTTGCTAGTTTCCTGCAATGTCTCATTGAAGATGTAGATATCTTTTCTGTACTCTCTGGACTAAAACCTAATTATGATAAGTGTAAAATATTACGTATTGGGTCTTTAAAAAATACAACTTGTACATTACTATGCAGTTCATATTTAAAATGGGCTGACGGAGAAGTAGAAATGCTTGGTATTCATTGAAAAAAAATATTACATGTAGAGGTAAATACCTGTCTATTTATGGAAAATTTGCCCTGATTAACTCCTTAGTCATATCTCAGTTTACTCACTTACTTATGGCTCTGCCTACTCCTGATGACTTGTTTTTCAAATCGTATGAGCAAAAAATATTTAGCTTTATCTGGGATGCTAAACCAGACAAGAAACAGTGTGCATTTCTATATTTATACATTTGTATATTTTTATTTAAACTGGTAAGTTGTCTGAGAACACATACTCATTTACAGCAACAACCTGGGGAATAGTTACAGGGTAGAAGAGGGGGGATGAATGAGCCAATTATAAACCGGGGATGATTAGGTGGCCATGACGGTATGAAGGACAGATTGGGAATTTAGCCAGGACACTGTGGTTAACACCCCTACTCTTGCGATCAGTGCCATGGGATCTTTAGTGACCACAGAGAGTCAGGACATCCCTTTAACGTCCCACCCAAAAGACGGCACCCTACGGCCTATGGTCATTGGGATATGTTTTAGACAAGAGGAAAGGGTGCCTCCTACTGACCCTCCAACATCACTTCCAGAAGCATCTGTTCTCCCATCCAGGGACTTACCAGGACCAACTCTGCTTAGCTTCAGAAGCAAACCAGCAGTGGGATGATGGGTGATATGCAGGACTAGCTGGCTATATAATGAATATAAATTGGGTGTTGTGAGATTATTATATATAAAGCACTAAACATCTCTAGAATCTTCACTTATTCAAAAGTTTCACTTGAACCCTAAATGGTTCTCAAGTAAACTAAGAAAAGCTAATCCACTGTTTAAATAACTTTATCTGTGTACAGATTTCAATGTCTCATTTTTGATTGACTGCAAATGATATCTTTTTCAAAGTCTCTACAATTTTAAAATTTCATCCCCCTGAAAAGATTAGAAATATTATGGCTGAATATAAATGTGCTGGGTGATGAAAGACCTGTATTTATGGGAAACAAGTTTGAAAAAGGGTATTTTATATTTAAATATTGTAAATTGGAATGGTTGACTTGTCTTTCATGGAGTTATCAGAATTATTTGGAAAGGTCTACTCAGTACTAGATTATACCCATTGATTACAGCATTACCCCAAAAATGGAGGCAGGTAGCAGCAGGAGGAGGTAGGGAAGCTGTCTGTCTGCCCAATATAAATTATCAGAACTTGCAGAGGAATACAAATTGCATACCAGTTTCATTTGAGGACCAGGATGTTGTGTCATTTAGACTGCAAAATAGTTGGGAAGCGATATTTGATTTACCGATTCCATGGGACAGGGTTTATGAGTTAATTCAAGACTTGTGCTTTTCAGCTCATGCAGATTTAGTTGAGATACAGAATCAATTGACCATTTATTTTAGTATTTCCCTCAAGTAGCTTCTCAGGAATGGTTGAAAATGCAAAACATTGATCTAAAATTGACACTAAATATCCTTTTGCAGAGCAAGTCAATTAATAATTATAGTTTCTCAACTCAATCTGTAGTCTATTCAATAGAAATTGTATGTTAATCACAGCATAGTTGAAATATGCTGCGTAGTGTCTGGCCAGCAGAGACAGGTGGGATGGGCTAAGGGAAGCTGAGGTTTGGGATGTGGAATTGGAGATAAGGGGGAGTGGAGTTGCTGGGCAAAGGATAGACAGATGTCAAATTAATTCCAAATACAAATACATTTGAATGACACTGAGGGGCTTTGTTGATACAGTTGAGGCTGATGCCATGCAGGTGTTTGTACAAATGCATACTCATTCAAATGCTCATAGATGGACATGGTTCCATACATCGTTGGCCTTGCTGTTATATTGGCCTGTATGTTTCTCGTTCATTGGTGGTGCATGGAATTCAATGTATTTCTCAGGGTGGAATCTGATGCTTGAGGGGCAGCTCTTGGAGGGCTGTATCGGTCAGGTCCCCATTTGACAGTGGGAGATCTGTCGACGTGCCGTTGACCCTTTGTGTCTCTGGCTAAGAGGCTGTTAGATGACTAATGTGATGTGGTTGGGCAGCTTCCCTGTAAGTATGTTTATTACCAGATGAAATAGTCAAACTGAATCTACACAGAAAGGGAACATTTGGTTCATGAGCCAACCACTTAACGAGCAAGGTTTGTAGAGTCTACACATTGTATTAAAATGTTTACCTATCCAGGCCTGCTTTGTGACCAGCTGTTGATGCATGCGAATTAGGACCAGTAAGAGAGAATAAAGGACACATGTTCAGTAATATTGGTGTGACATTTATTAATGTACAAGAGGCAACTAGTATAGTCTTCCTGCCGCTTCGTTTAATTCAGCCACAGTTCAGAAATTGTTTAAGAAATGCTTCAGCACAATGTACACGGGTTGGAGGAAAACAGCACGACCTGATGAAGATATCCCAGAAGCCTTGTACATCTTCAGGTTCCCCAGGAAGATATCCTGCAAGACAAAATCGTCAGCAGGGTAGCCTAGTGGTTAGAGAGTTGGACTAGTAACCGAAAGGTTGCAAGTACAAATCATGAGCTGACAATGTACAAATATTTCGTTCTGCCCCTGAACAGGCAGTCAACCCACTGTTCCTAGGCCATCATTGAAATTAAGAATTTGTTCTTAACTGCCATGCTAAATAAAGGTAAAATACAACACGAATTCTAGTTCCCAGTCATGTGCACCTATACAAAACTCACATTCAGTCACAGGTGTAAGCCACATCCAAGTACTTATAGGTTCCGACACAGGGGTCACCGAACACAGAGTTGGATACCTTGACGATACACTGGCGCTTTCCATCACACCTGTGTGTCAACAGGTAGAGGTTAACACCACAGCCAATGACTTCCTACAGCTAAATGCACACTGAAGGTTTCAGTACCTTTCTGCCATTTTGCTGGTGGTGGATTGGCTGAGGCAGTTGGTGTTTTTGAGTTGTTGATGTGGGCGCCCAATGGAACACACATCGTGTTGACGACGACCATAGTTGGCACGCTGAATACGGATCTCACCTCGATCTGAGGAAGAGAAAGGACAAACCTTGGTGTTGGTGTGGGCTAGTGACTAATATACACGGCACCACATGATTAAACTGTACGGTAGTGTTGACCAGCTTACCACATAGTAGTTGAGAATCAGAGCCTTCACATATGATGCTGCTTACTGCAAAGACAACACAGGAGTTACACCACTGGCCAGACAAATTAAGACATACATTAGCCTGGTGAAGTGTTAGTGATGCGCACTGACAGGGAATGTTGATTTCAGGTGCATTTTTCTAAAAGTCATTATAAACTCGTTAGCATGAACCAAAGTACAAAAAGTTAGGCGCGTCATCTTCCACCGTTACCTTTTAGTTTCACTTCCTTATGAGCAGTTCTCGAAATGCTAACATTTTAAGCAAACTGGCTGGCTAGACCTAAACTGTTGAAAAAATAATCTGTGCAGTTTGTGCCATCTGTCAGATTGGCTATAAACCCTGCAAAACTGTAGGAGTTGCGCTAGCTAGTTACCGTTCACTGAAACATGGTAAACCAGATTAAGTGCACAAGCATCATATAAGCTTGACACTTGCCTTCCATGTTCTTGCTGGCTAATTGAGCTAGATATGTCAATTTAACAAGGAACAGCAGCAGCATATGAGACAAGTCAAAAAAGTTACTGCAAAAAGGGTCAATGCAGATAGTCATTCAGCAGTTAAGGCTTGGGGGAAGTAGAAGCCTTTCAGGGTCCTGTTGGTTCCAGACTTGGTGCAGCCGTACCATTTGTTATGGAGTAGCAGAGACCAGTATAACTTGGGGGGTGCGAGTCTTTGACAATGTAGAGCCTGCCGACACAGGTGGTGTCGAAATCCTGATGCAGGGAGCGCGGCCTCTGATGTACTGGGCCGTACGCGATACCCTCTGTAGCACCTTGTGGTCAGATGCCATACCTAGTGGTGATGCAGCCAGTCAAAAAGCTCTCAATGGTGTAGAATTCAGAATCGGAGGGCTGACACCAATCCTTTTAGCCTCCTGGCAGGGAAGGGCTCAGCCCTCCATTTCCTGTAGTCCACTACCAGTTCCTTCGGCATCTTGGCACCACACTGCCAGGTCTCTGACCTCCCTATAGGCTACTCAAACTAAACAAGTTGCATATCCACAGCTTGCTAGGGTTAGTTAGCAGTTGAGGGTGGTTTACACTTGGAGAAACAAAAGTTAACAAGCTGGTACCATAGGGGAACCAACCCATTATATTCCTTTTCTAGCAATCAGCTGAGCTTACTTTTTTACAAGATTAAAAGTGGGTAGGAGAATTAAACAATGTCCCAACATGACACAGTCATACCAACACTAATATTAAATACTAATACTATAATATAAATATTATTAGCACACATTCAGAGACTGACTTGTTTCTTGCTGTTGGACACAGGAGTATTTGGTGTCCAGGTACTTATAAGTCCCGACACAGGGGTCTCCAAAAACGAAATTGGATGCAGGGACAATACACTCGCTCTTCCCACCGCATCTGTGTGTTTCAAAGACATGTTGAGGTCATGAGTTCATACAGGTAAACACAACAGGTTCCAGCACATTTCTGCCATCTTGCTGGTGGTTGTTTACACTACAGCCAAGGAGTTACAGGTTCTAGTACCTTTCTGCCATCTTGCTGGTGGAGGATTGGCTGAGGCAGTTGGTGTCGGTGAGTTGGTTATCAGGGCGCCCAATAGAACAAACATCGTGTTGACGACGACCGTAGTTCGCACGCTTGATATGGATCTTACCTCCATCTGAGGGAGATGGAGAACAGTGAGGCACGAAGGAGAGCCAAGTATGGGTCTCTATGGTGTGGGCTAGTGACGCTAATCTACAGTATAAACGATCATAGGTGGTCGGTGAGTATACTGTTCAGCAGTGTGGACTAGCTTACCACATTGCAGTAAAGCATCAGAGCCTTCACACGTGATGCTGATTGCTGCCAGGACAAATAAACAGGAATTACACACCACTCACATTAGCTTGGTTAAGTAGTATCATCATTATTACATACAGTACCTCCATCTGTTAGTGTGCAGCAAGCTGTAGCCAGCACTGAAACAACATCACACAGCTAGTTCAGCAACATTCAACATCATATGCACTTGGACCATGAAGCTACAACTCAGCATTGGTCTCTATACGCAAGTTCAGCATTTGGTCTCATATTCCATGCTTTGAATACCTTTTTGCCCAAAAGGAACTGAATGTCCCTCAAATCATATTACATGTACTTCTTTTCACTCACAAATACAAACATTGTCATATATATTTAAATTCTAATCTGCATCAGATACAGATTTTGTATACTCACATGTGACCACCGTCAGTCTCAAAATGCACATGATGCCAGGTACAGGAGTGGTACTAACAGAGAAAATGCAACTGATGATAACAAGATCCAATACACCTGGTATTTATGTTATGTGACATGTCTTAATTTACCCAGGTGTATCTATTTGTCTCCAGGTGCACCTCATTGCAATTAGGGGCCTGCGTTTGGTGGTCAAAACCTGGCTATTGAGTCAGTCTCATGGAGTTAGATAGAGGACTCTAGATGGATGAAATCCATGTTGGCATGAACATTGCCACTGAGGGCTTCCAACAAAGTAGCCATCTAGGTGGAGCTTCTCAAATCAAATCAAATCAAATTTTATTTGTCACATAAACATGGTTAGCAGATGTTAATGCGAGTGTAGCGAAATGCTTGTGCTTCTAGTTCCGACAATGCAGTAATAACCAACAAGTAATCTAACTAACAACTCCAAAACTACTGTCTTATACACAGTGTAAGGGGATAAAGAATATGTACATAAGGATATATGAATGAGTGATGGTACAGAGCAGCATAGGCAAGATACAGTAGATGGTATCGAGTACAGTATATATATATGAGATGAGTATGTAAACAAAGTGGCATAGTTAAAGTGGCTAGTAATACATGTATTACATAAGGATACAGTCGATGATATAGAGTACAGTATATACGTATGCATATGAGATGAATAATGTAGGGTAAGTAACATTATATAAGGTAGCATTGTTTAAAGTGGCTAGTGATATATTTACATCATTTCCCATCAATTCCCATTATTAAAGTGGCTGGAGTTGAGTCAGTGTCAGTGTCAGTTTGTTGGCAGCAGCCACTCAATGTTAGTGGTGGCTGTTTAGCAGTCTGATGGCCTTGAGATAGAAGCTGTTTTTCAGTCTCTTGGTCCCAGCTTTGATGCACCTGTACTGACCTCGCCTTCTGGATGATAGCGGGGTGAACAGGCAGTGGCTCGGGTGGTTGATGTCCTTGATGATCTTTATGGCCTTCCTGTAACATCGGGTGGTGTAGGTGTCCTGGAGGGCAGGTAGTTTGCCCCCGGTGATGCGTTGTGCAGACCTCACTACCCTCTGGAGAGCCTTACGGTTGAGGGCGGTGCAGTTGCCATACCAGGCGGTGATACAGCCCGCCAGGATGCTCTCGATTGTGGATCTGTAGAAGTTTGTGAGTGCTTTTGGTGACAAGCCGAATTTCTTCAGCCTCCTGAGGTTGAAGAGGCGCTGCTGCGCCTTCTTCACGATGCTGTCTGTGTGAGTGGACCAATTCAGTTTGTCTGTGATGTGTATGCCGAGGAACTTAAAACTTGCTACCCTCTCCACTACTGTTCCATCGATGTGGATAGGGGGGTGTTCCCTCTGCTGTTTCCTGAAGTCCACAATCATCTCCTTAGTTTTGTTGACGTTGAGTGTGAGGTTATTTTCCTGACACCACACTCCGAGGGCCCTCACCTCCTCCCTGTAGGCCGTCTCGTCGTTGTTGGTAATCAAGCCTACCACTGTTGTGTCGTCCGCAAACTTGATGATTGAGTTGGAGGCGTGCGTGGCCACGCAGTCGTGGGTGAACAGGGAGTACAGGAGAGGGCTCAGAACGCACCCTTGTGGGGCCCCAGTGTTGAGGATCAGCGGGGTGGAGATGTTGTTGCCTACCCTCACCACCTGGGGGCGGCCCGTCAGGAAGTCCAGTACCCAGTTGCACAGGGCGGACTGATGGACTGATGACGAGCTTGGAGGGTACTATGGTGTTGAATGCCGAGCTGTAGTCGATGAACAGCATTCTCACATAGGTATTCCTCTTGTCCAAGATTGGTTAAGGCAGTGTGCAGTGTGGTTGAGATTGCATCGTCTGTGGACCTATTTGGGCGGTAAGCAAATTGGAGTGGGTCTAGGGTGTCAGGTAGGGTGGAGGTGATATGGTCCTTGACTAGTCTCTCAAAGCACTTCATGATGACGGATGTGAGTGCTACGGGGCGGTAGTCATTTAGCTCAGTTACCTTAGCTTTCTTGGGAACAGGAACAATGGTGGCCCTCTTGAAGCATGTGGGAACAGCAGACTGGTATAGGGATTGATTGAATATGTCCGTAAACACACCGGCCAGCTGGTCTGCGCATGCTCTGAGGGCGCGGCTGGGGATTTCGTCTGGGCCTGCAGCCTTGCGAGGGTTAACACGTTTAAATGTCTTACTCACCTCGGCTGCAGTGAAGGAGAGACGGATGTTTTCGTTGCAGGCCGTGTCAGTGGCACTGTATTGTCCTCAAAGCGGGCAAAAAAGTTATTTAGTCTGCCTGGGGGGCAAGACATCCTGGTCCATGACTGGGCTGGATTTCTTCCTGTAGTCCGTGATTGACTGTAGACCCTGCCACATGCCTCTTGTGTCTGAGCCGTTGAATTGAGATTCTACTTTGTCTCTGTACTGGCGCTTAGCTTGTTTGATAGCCTTGCGGAGGGAATAGCTGCACTGTTTGTATTCGGTCATGTTACCAGACACCTTGCCCTGATTAAAAGCAGTGGTTCGCGCTTTCAGTTTCACACGAATGCTGCCATCAATCCACGGTTTCTGGTTAGGGAATGTTTTAATCGTTGCTATGGGAACGACATCTTCAAAGCACGTTCCAATGAACTCGCACACTGAATCAGCGTATTCGTCAATGTTGTTATCTGACGCATAACGAAACATCTCCCAGTCCACGTGATGGAAGCAGTCTTGGAGTGTGGAGTCAGCTTGGTCGGACCAGCGTTGGACAGACCTCAGCGTGGGAGCCTCTTGTTTTAGTTTCTGTCTGTAGGCAGGGATCAACAAAATGGAGTCGTGGTCAGCTTTTCCGAAAGGGGGGCGGGGCAGGGCCTTATATGCGTCGCGGAAGTTAGAGTAACAATGATCCAAGGTCTTTCCACCCCTGGTTGCGCAATCGATATGCTGATAAAATTTAGGGAGTCTTGTTTTCAGATTAGCCTTGTTAAAATCCCCAGCTACAATGAATGCAGCCTCCGGATAAATCGTTTCCAGTTTGCAGAGAGTTAAATAAAGTTCGTTCAGAGCCATCGATGTGTCTGCTTGGGGGGGGGGATATATACGGCTGTGATTATAATCGAAGAGAATTCTCTTGGTAGATAATGCAGTCTACATTTGTTTGTGAGGAATTCTAAATCAGGTGAACCAAAGTATGTTTCTTTCATCACACCATGTCACGTTGGCCATAAGGCATACGCCCCCGCCCCTCTTCTTACCAGAAAGATGTTTGTTTCTGTCGGCGCGATGCGTGGAGAAACCCGTTGGCTGCACCGCTTCGGATAGCGTCTCTCCGGTGAGCCATGTTTCCGTGAAGAAAAGAACGTTACAGTCCTTGATAATGCTGCGTGCCTTCCTCAGGCAGATGTCCTGGATGGGTGAGGGCACGGTCCCAGTGATGTACTGTGCCATCTTCACAACGTGCAGGAGTGCCTTGCAGTTGTGGACGGAGATATTGCCAGAACAGGCCATGATGCATCCGCTCAGGACGATCTCAATGGTGCAGTAGTAGTATTTAGAGAGGAGGCAGCATGCCAAATTTCTTCAGCCACCTAGTAGAGACGCTGTTGTCATGTTGGTCCATGACGAGTCCGCAGTGAAGTGGTCGCTGAGAAACTTAAAACTTGTGACTCTCTCTACTGGTTGTCATGACACCACCATGCCAGTTCACACACCTGCTCCATACAGGTTGACTCGTCGTTGTTGGTTATCAGGCCTACTGGTTATCAGGCCTACAACCGTGGTGTTGTGCAAAGCCACGCAGTCATGGGTGAACATGGACTGAGGACACACCCCTGGGGGTCACCTGTGTTGAGTCAGTGTCTCCTTAATTAACTTCTTATGGTATAGGGGACGGTTGCGTCCCACTTGGGCAATAAACAGTGAAAATGCAGTGCGGCAAATTTTAAAAAATGATATAAAAATCTAAAATTTCATTAAATCACACATGTAACATACTCAATTAAAGCTACACTCGTTGTGAATCCAGCCGACATGTCAGATTTTTAAAAGGCTTTTCGGCGAAAGCATAAGAAGCTATTATCTGATGATAGCCCAATAGTAAACAAAGAGAGTAGCATATTTCAATCTTGCAGGCGCTACATAAAACGCAGAAATAAAATATAAAACATGCATTACATTTGACGAGCTTCTTTTGTTGGCACTCCAATATGTCCCATAAACATCACAATTGGTCCTTTTGTTCGATTAATTCCGTCCATATATATCCAAATGTCCATTTATTTGACGCGTTTGATCCAGAAAACAACAGCTTCCAAAAAATGCAATGTCACTACAAAATATTTCAAAAGTTGCCTATAAACTTTGACAAAATATTTCAAACTACTTTTGTAATACAAGTTTAGGTATTTTTAAACGTTAATAATCAATCAATTGTAGACTGGTCTATCTGTGTTCAATACCTGAAGATAACAAACCCTGCTACTTTTCACGTCTTGCTCAACTCTCAACAGTGTTACCCAGTTCCCAAATGGCCTACTTCTTCATTGCACAAATGAATAACCTCAACCAAATTCCAAAGACTGGTGATATCCAGTGGAAGTGGTAGGAACTGAAAACAGGTTCCTAAGAATAAAATAATAATCTGAACGGTTAGTCCTTGGGGTTTTGCCTGCTACATAAGTTCTGTTATACTCACAGACAAGATTCAAACCGTTTTAGAAACTTCAGAGTGTTTTCTATCCAAATCTACTAATACTATGCATATCTTATATTCCTGGCATGAATAGCAGGAAGTTGAAATTGGGCATGCTATTTATCCAAATGCTGCCCCCTTAATCTACCCATCGTGTCCGATTTTTACAGTGAAAACACAACATATATTTATGTTAGATCACCACCAAATCCAAAAAAACACACAGCCATTTTTCCCAGCCAAAGATAGAGTCACAAAAGCAGAATTAGAGATCAAATTAATCACTAACCTTTGATAATCTTCATCAGATGACACTCATATGACATCATGTTACACAATACATTTATGTTATGTTCGATAATATGCATATTTATATCCACAAATCTCAGTTTACATTGACGCCATGTTCAGAAATGCCTCCAAAATATCTGGAGTAATTACAGAGAGCTATGCCAGATAACGGAAATACTCATCATAAACTTTGACGAAAGATACATGTTTTACATATAATTAAAGATACACTGGTTCTTAACGCAACCGCTGTATCAGATTTTTTTAAAAGCATACCATGCAATAATCTAAAACGGCGCTAAGACGTAAATATATTTCTCCGCCATGTTGAAGTCAAGAGAAATACGAAATTACATCATAAATAGTTCCTTACCTTTGATGATCTTTCATCAGAATGCAGTGCAAGGAGTCCTAGTTCCACAATAAATTGTTGTTTTTTTCCATAATGTCCATTACTAAAATTATATTTTAAAGGAGGAAGCTAAGTGATCAAAAGATGGCGCAGACAGAGACGGTCGCCTCGCTTCAAGTCATTTGGAAATTAAGCAGTAATTGGTGGTCGAAATTAGGGCACAAGTTTCCTTCCAGAGAGACATCAGACATTGTAACATTCTATGTTTTACGGAAACATTGCTCACTCGGGATATGTTGTCAGACAAAACAGCCATCGGGTTTCTTCATGCGTCGCGCCCACAGAAAAAACATCTCTCTGGTAAGTGGAAGGGCTGGGGTTTAATAACATACAGTAACTCAAGTCCTTTTGTTCACCTGACCTAGAAATCCTTACAATCAAATGCCGACTGCATTATCTCCCAAGACAATTCTCTTTGATTATAGTCAAAGCTGTGTATACCCCCCCCCCCCATTTCCCCAGAAACAATATATCCTCAGGCCTCATTTATTGAAGCTGAGGATGTTAAGAAAGCTAATTTGAGAACAAGAAATCCGAAATTTTACTAGCACATTGACTTTCGTACCTGATCGAGCAAAACACTCGACTACTGCTAATCTAACTTCCGCAATGCATACAAGGCCCTTCCCCGCCCTCCTTTTGGCAAATCCAACCACGACTCCATCTTGCTCATACCGCCCTATAGGCAGCAACTCAAGCAGGATGTACCCGTGACTAAAACCATTCAATGCTGGTCTGACCCATTCATGCTTCAGATTGTTTTGATCACATGGACTGGAAAATGTTCCGGGAAGCCTCAGACAATAAAATCAATTTATACGCCGACTCTGTGTGTGGATTTATTAGGATGTGCATTGGAGAGGTTGTACCCACTGTGACTATTAAAACCTACCCCAACCAGAAACTGTGGATAGAAGGCAGCATTCGGGCAAAACTGAAAGTGCAAACCACCGCATTCAACCATGGAAAGAGGTCGGGAATCAGGCTGAATATAAACAGTATAGTTATTCCCTCCGCAAGGCAATCAAACAAGCAGAATGTCAGTATAGGGACAAAATGGAGTCGCAATTCAATGACCCAGACAAGCGACCTATGTGGCAGGATCTACAGGTAATTTCGGACTACAAATATATTCAGAAAATGCCTGGATGTTTACAATTTCGGTGATTCTCTTAGAAATGGGTAAAAGTACTGTATAGCAACCCCAGGTGTAAAATAGTAAATAGCGGCTACTTCTCAGAGTGTTTTGAATTGTCAAGAAGATTTGCTAGCTATTAAATCATATCAAATAGCAACATTAGAGGATTATAAATCCAAGGCTTAAAAAAAAAGGTGGTGTCCATGTATGCCGATGATTCAAGTTTTATATTTAATCTGCTAGCTAGATCCCTGCAATGTCTCATTGAAGATCTAGATAACTTTTCTGGACTCTCTGGACTAAAGCCTAATTATGATAAGTGTACAATATTACGTATTTGATCGTTAAAAAAATACAACTGGTACAAAACTATGCAGTTCATATTTAAAATGGGCTGACGGTGAAGTAGCATAAAAAAAACAATATTAAATCAGCCCTACACAATGAATTTCAATAGAAAACCGACAATATCCTGCAACAATGTAGAGGTAAATATCTGTCTATTTATGGAAAATCTGCCCTGATTAACTCCTTAGTCATATCTCAGTTTACTCACTTACTTATGGCTCTGCCTACTCCTGATGATTTGTTTTTCAAATCGTATGAGCAAAACATATTTAGCTTTATCTGGGACGCTAAACCAGACAAGATACAGTGTGCCTATCTATATTTATACATTTGTATATTTTTATTTAAACTGGTAAGTTGTCTGAGAACACATACTCATTTACAGCAACAACCTGGGGAATAGTTACAGGGTAGAAGAGGGGGGATGAATGAGCCAATTATAAACCGGGGATGATTAGGTGGCCATGATGGTATGAAGGACAGATTGTGAATTTAGCCAGGACACTGTGGTTAACACCCCTACTCTTGCGATCAGGGCCATGGGATCTTTATGGGATCTTTACAGCCTTTTGCCTGTGTATGGATTTCGATGTCTCATTTTTGATTGACTGCAAATGATACCTTTTTCAAAGTCTCTCTTTTTCAAACAAGCATTGCAGGGCTGGCTCCAATTTTAATTTCATCCCCCTGAAAAGATAGAACAAATATTATGGCTGAATATAAATGTGCTGGGTTATGAAAGACCTGTATTTATGGGAAACAAGTTTGAAAAAGGGTATTTTGTATTTAAATGATATTGTAAATTGGAATGGTTGACTTGTCTTTCATGGAGTTATCAGAATTATTTGGAAAGGTCTACTCAGTCCAAGATTATAACCAATTGATTACAGCATTACCCCAAAAATGGAGGCAGGTGGCAGCAGGAGGTAGGGAAGGTGTCTGTCTGCCCAATATAAATTATCAGAACTTGCAGAGGAATACAAATAGCATAAATAGGAAAGTATACCAGTTTCATTTGAGGACCAGGATGTTGTGTCATTTAGATTGCAAAATAGTTGGGAAGCGATATTTGATTTACCGATTCCATGGGACAGGGTTTATGAGTTAATTCAAGACTTGTGCTTTTCAGCTAATGCAGATTTTGTTGAGAATACAGAATCAATTGACCATTTATTTTAGAATTTCCCTCAAGTGGCTTCTCAGGAATGGTTGAAAATGCAAAACATTGATCTAAAATTGACACCAAATATCCTTTTGGAGATCAAGTCAATTAATAATTATAGTTTCTCAACTCAATCTGTAGTCTATTCAATAGAAATTGTATGTTAATCACAGCCTAGTTGAAATATGCTGCGTAGTGTCTGGCCAGCAGAGACAGGTGGGATGGGCTAAGGGAAGCTGAGGTTTGGGATGTGGAATTGGAGATAAGGGGGAGTGGAGTTGCTGGGCAAAGGATAGACAGATGTCAAATGAATTCCAAATACAAATACATTTGAATGACACTGAGGGGCTTTGTTGATACAGTTGAGGCTGATGCCATGCAGGTGTTTGTACAAATGCTCATAGATGGACATGGTTCCATACATCGTTGGCCTTGCTGTTATATTGGCCTGTATGTTTCTCGTTCATTGGTGGTGCATGGAATTCAATGTATTTCTCAGGGTGGAATCTGATGCTTGAGGGGCAGCTCTTGGAGGGCTGTATCGGTCAGGTCCCCATTTGACAGTGGGAGATCTGTCGACGTGCCGTTGACCCTTTGTGTCTCTGGCTAAGAGGCTGTTAGATGACTAATGTGATGTGGTTGGGCAGCTTCCCTGTAAGTATGTTTATTACCAGATGAAATAGTCAAACTGAATCTACACAGAAAGGGAACATTTGGTTCATGAGCCAACCACTTAACGAGCAAGGTTTGTAGAGTCTACACATTGTATTAAAATGTTTACCTATCCAGGCCTGCTTTGTGACCAGCTGTTGATGCATGCGAATTAGGACCAGTAAGAGAGAATAAAGGACACATGTTCAGTAATATTGGTGTGACATTTATTAATGTACAAGAGGCAACTAGTATCGTCTTCCTGCCGCTTCGTTTAATTCAGCCACAGTTCAGAAATTGTTTAAGAAATGCTTCAGCACAATGTACACGGGTTGGAGGAAAACAGCACGACCTGATGAAGATATCCCAGAAGCCTTGTACATCTTCAGGTTCCCCAGGAAGATATCCTGCAAGACAAAATCGTCAGCAGGGTAGCCTAGTGGTTAGAGAGTTGGACTAGTAACCGAAAGGTTGCAAGTACAAATCATGAGCTGACAATGTACAAATATTTCGTTCTGCCCCTGAACAGGCAGTCAACCCACTGTTCCTAGGCCATCATTGAAATTAAGAATTTGTTCTTAACTGCCATGCTAAATAAAGGTAAAATACAACACGAATTCTAGTTCCCAGTCATGTGCACCTATACAAAACTCACATTCAGTCACAGGTGTAAGCCACATCCAAGTACTTATAGGTTCCGACACAGGGGTCACCGAACACAGAGTTGGATACCTTGACGATACACTGGCGCTTTCCATCACACCTGTGTGTCAACAGGTAGAGGTTAACACCACAGCCAATGACTTCCTACAGCTAAATGCACACTGAAGGTTTCAGTACCTTTCTGCCATTTTGCTGGTGGTGGATTGGCTGAGGCAGTTGGTGTTTTTGAGTTGTTGATGTGGGTGCCCAATGGAACACACATCGTGTTGACGACGACCATAGTTGGCACGCTGAATACGGATCTCACCTCGATCTGAGGAAGAGAAAGGACAAACCTTGGTGTGGGCTAGTGACTAATATACACGGCACCACATGATTAAACTGTACGGTAGTGTTGACCAGCTTACCACATAGTAGTTGAGAATCAGAGCCTTCACATATGATGCTGCTTACTGCAAAGACAACACAGGAGTTACACCACTGGCCAGACAAATTAAGACATACATTAGCCTGGTGAAGTGTTAGTGATGCGCACTAACAGGGAATTTTGATTTCAGGTGCATTTTCTAAAGTATTATAAACTCGTTAGCATGAACCAAAGTACAAAAAGTTAGGCGCGTCATCTTCCACCGTTACCTTTTAGTTTCACTTCCTTATGAGCAGTTCTCGAAATGCTAACATTTTAAGCAAACTGGCTGGCTAGACCTAAACTGTTGAAAAAATAAAGTCGACCCCGCTACACCCAATCTGTGCAGTTTGTGCCATCTGTCAGATTGGCTATAAACCCTGCAAAACTGTAGGAGTTGCGCTAGCTAGTTACCGTTCACTGAAACATGGTAAACCAGATTAAGTGCACAAGCATCATATAAGCTTGACACTTGCCTTCCATGTTCTTGCTGGCTAATTGAGCTAGATATGTCAATTTAACAAGGAACAGCAGCAGCATATGAGACAAGTCAAAAAAGTTACTGCAAAAAGGGTCAATGCAGATAGTCATTCAGCAGTTAAGGCAGTTAAGGCTTGGGGGAAGTAGAAGCCTTTCAGGGTCCTGTTGGTTCCAGACTTGGTGCAGCCGTACCATTTGTTATGGAGTAGCAGAGACCAGTATAACTTGGGGGGTGCGAGTCTTTGACAATGTAGAGCCTGCCGACACAGGTGGTGTCGAAATCCTGATGCAGGGAGCGCGGCCTCTGATGTACTGGGCCGTACGCGATACCCTCTGTAGCACCTTGTGGTCAGATGCCATACCTAGTGGTGATGCAGCCAGTCAAAAAGCTCTCAATGGTGTAGAATTCAGAATCGGAGGGCTGACACCAATCCTTTTAGCCTCCTGGCAGGGAAGGGCTCAGCCCTCCATTTCCTGTAGTCCACTACCAGTTCCTTCGGCATCTTGGCACCACACTGCCAGGTCTCTGACCTCCCTATAGGCTACTCAAATTAAACAAGTTGCATATCCACAGCTTGCTAGGGTTAGTTAGCAGTTGAGGGTGGTTTACACTTGGAGAAACAAAAGTTAACAAGCTGGTACCATAGGGGAACCAACCCATTATATTCCTTTTCTAGCAATCAGCTGAGCTTACTTTTTTACAAGATTAAAAGTGGGTAGGAGAATTAAACAATGTCCCAACATGACACAGTCATACCAACACTAAATATTAAATACTAAATACTAAATACTATTAAATACTAAATATTATTAGCACACATTCAGAGACTGACTTGTTTCTTGCTGTTGGACACAGGAGTATTTGGTGTGCAGGTACTTATAAGTCCCGACACAGGGGTCTCCAAAAACGAAATTGGATGCAGGGACAATACACTCGCTCTTCCCACCGCATCTGTGTGTTTCAAAGACATGTTGAGGTCATGAGTTCATACAGGTAAACACAACAGGTTCCAGCACATTTCTGCCATCTTGCTGGTGGTTGTTTACACTACAGCCAAGGAGTTACAGGTTCTAGTACCTTTCTGCCATCTTGCTGGTGGAGGATTGGCTGAGGCAGTTGGTGTCGGTGAGTTGGTTATCAGGGCGCCCAATAGAACAAACATCGTGTTGACGACGACCGTAGTTCGCACGCTTGATATGGATCTTACCTCCATCTGAGGGAGATGGAGAACAGTGAGGCACGAAGGAGAGCCAAGTATGGGTCTCTATGGTGTGGGCTAGTGACGCTAATCTACAGTATAAACGATCATAGGTGGTCGGTGAGTATACTGTTCAGCAGTGTGGACTAGCTTACCACATTGCAGTAAAGCATCAGAGCCTTCACACGTGATGCTGATTGCTGCCAGGACAAATAAACAGGAATTACACACCACTCACATTAGCTTGGTTAAGTAGTATCATCATTATTACATACAGTACCTCCATCTGTTAGTGTGCAGCAAGCTGTAGCCAGCACTGAAACAACATCACACAGCTAGTTCAGCAACATTCAACATCATATGCACTTGGACCATGAAGCTACAACTCAGCATTGGTCTCTATACGCAAGTTCAGCATTTGGTCTCATATTCCATGCTTTGAATACCTTTTTGCCCAAAAGGAACTGAATGTCCCTCAAATCATATTACATGTACTTCTTTTCACTCACAAATACAAACATTGTCATATATATTTAAATTCTAATCTGCATCAGATACAGATTTTGTATACTCACATGTGACCACCGTCAGTCTCAAAATGCACATGATGCCAGGTACAGGAGTGGTACTAACAGAGAAAATGCAACTGATGATAACAAGATCCAATACACCTGGTATTTATGTTATGTGACATGTCTTAATTTACCCAGGTGTATCTATTTGTCTCCAGGTGCACCTCATTGCAATTAGGGGCCTGCGTTTGGTGGTCAAAACCTGGCTATTGAGTCAGTCTCATGGAGTTAGATAGAGGACTCTAGATGGATGAAATCCATGTTGGCATGAACATTGCCACTGAGGGCTTCCAACAAAGTAGCCATCTAGGTGGAGCTTCTCAAATCAAATCAAATCAAATTTTATTTGTCACATAAACATGGTTAGCAGATGTTAATGCGAGTGTAGCGAAATGCTTGTGCTTCTAGTTCCGACAATGCAGTAATAACCAACAAGTAATCTAACTAACAACTCCAAAACTACTGTCTTATACACAGTGTAAGGGGATAAAGAATATGTACATAAGGATATATGAATGAGTGATGGTACAGAGCAGCATAGGCAAGATACAGTAGATGGTATCGAGTACAGTATATATATATGAGATGAGTATGTAAACAAAGTGGCATAGTTAAAGTGGCTAGTAATACATGTATTACATAAGGATACAGTCGATGATATAGAGTACAGTATATACGTATGCATATGAGATGAATAATGTAGGGTAAGTAACATTATATAAGGTAGCATTGTTTAAAGTGGCTAGTGATATATTTACATCATTTCCCATCAATTCCCATTATTAAAGTGGCTGGAGTTGAGTCAGTGTCAGTGTCAGTTTGTTGGCAGCAGCCACTCAATGTTAGTGGTGGCTGTTTAGCAGTCTGATGGCCTTGAGATAGAAGCTGTTTTTCAGTCTCTTGGTCCCAGCTTTGATGCACCTGTACTGACCTCGCCTTCTGGATGATAGCGGGGTGAACAGGCAGTGGCTCGGGTGGTTGATGTCCTTGATGATCTTTATGGCCTTCCTGTAACATCGGGTGGTGTAGGTGTCCTGGAGGGCAGGTAGTTTGCCCCCGGTGATGCGTTGTGCAGACCTCACTACCCTCTGGAGAGCCTTACGGTTGAGGGCGGTGCAGTTGCCATACCAGGCGGTGATACAGCCCGCCAGGATGCTCTCGATTGTGGATCTGTAGAAGTTTGTGAGTGCTTTTGGTGACAAGCCGAATTTCTTCAGCCTCCTGAGGTTGAAGAGGCGCTGCTGCGCCTTCTTCACGATGCTGTCTGTGTGAGTGGACCAATTCAGTTTGTCTGTGATGTGTATGCCGAGGAACTTAAAACTTGCTACCCTCTCCACTACTGTTCCATCGATGTGGATAGGGGGGTGTTCCCTCTGCTGTTTCCTGAAGTCCACAATCATCTCCTTAGTTTTGTTGACGTTGAGTGTGAGGTTATTTTCCTGACACCACACTCCGAGGGCCCTCACCTCCTCCCTGTAGGCCGTCTCGTCGTTGTTGGTAATCAAGCCTACCACTGTTGTGTCGTCCGCAAACTTGATGATTGAGTTGGAGGCGTGCGTGGCCACGCAGTCGTGGGTGAACAGGGAGTACAGGAGAGGGCTCAGAACGCACCCTTGTGGGGCCCCAGTGTTGAGGATCAGCGGGGTGGAGATGTTGTTGCCTACCCTCACCACCTGGGGGCGGCCCGTCAGGAAGTCCAGTACCCAGTTGCACAGGGCGGACTGATGGACTGATGACGAGCTTGGAGGGTACTATGGTGTTGAATGCCGAGCTGTAGTCGATGAACAGCATTCTCACATAGGTATTCCTCTTGTCCAAGATTGGTTAAGGCAGTGTGCAGTGTGGTTGAGATTGCATCGTCTGTGGACCTATTTGGGTGGTAAGCAAATTGGAGTGGGTCTAGGGTGTCAGGTAGGGTGGAGGTGATATGGTCCTTGACTAGTCTCTCAAAGCACTTCATGATGACGGATGTGAGTGCTACGGGGCGGTAGTCATTTAGCTCAGTTACCTTAGCTTTCTTGGGAACAGGAACAATGGTGGCCCTCTTGAAGCATGTGGGAACAGCAGACTGGTATAGGGATTGATTGAATATGTCCGTAAACACACCGGCCAGCTGGTCTGCGCATGCTCTGAGGGCGCGGCTGGGGATTTCGTCTGGGCCTGCAGCCTTGCGAGGGTTAACACGTTTAAATGTCTTACTCACCTCGGCTGCAGTGAAGGAGAGACGGATGTTTTCGTTGCAGGCCGTGTCAGTGGCACTGTATTGTCCTCAAAGCGGGCAAAAAAGTTATTTAGTCTGCCTGGGGGGCAAGACATCCTGGTCCATGACTGGGCTGGATTTCTTCCTGTAGTCCGTGATTGACTGTAGACCCTGCCACATGCCTCTTGTGTCTGAGCCGTTGAATTGAGATTCTACTTTGTCTCTGTACTGGCGCTTAGCTTGTTTGATAGCCTTGCGGAGGGAATAGCTGCACTGTTTGTATTCGGTCATGTTACCAGACACCTTGCCCTGATTAAAAGCAGTGGTTCGCGCTTTCAGTTTCACACGAATGCTGCCATCAATCCACGGTTTCTGGTTAGGGAATGTTTTAATCGTTGCTATGGGAACGACATCTTCAAAGCACGTTCCAATGAACTCGCACACTGAATCAGCGTATTCGTCAATGTTGTTATCTGACGCATAACGAAACATCTCCCAGTCCACGTGATGGAAGCAGTCTTGGAGTGTGGAGTCAGCTTGGTCGGACCAGCGTTGGACAGACCTCAGCGTGGGAGCCTCTTGTTTTAGTTTCTGTCTGTAGGCAGGGATCAACAAAATGGAGTCGTGGTCAGCTTTTCCGAAAGGGGGGCGGGGCAGGGCCTTATATGCGTCGCGGAAGTTAGAGTAACAATGATCCAAGGTCTTTCCACCCCTGGTTGCGCAATCGATATGCTGATAAAATTTAGGGAGTCTTGTTTTCAGATTAGCCTTGTTAAAATCCCCAGCTACAATGAATGCAGCCTCCGGATAAATCGTTTCCAGTTTGCAGAGAGTTAAATAAAGTTCGTTCAGAGCCATCGATGTGTCTGCTTGGGGGGGGGGATATATACGGCTGTGATTATAATCGAAGAGAATTCTCTTGGTAGATAATGCAGTCTACATTTGTTTGTGAGGAATTCTAAATCAGGTGAACCAAAGTATGTTTCTTTCATCACACCATGTCACGTTGGCCATAAGGCATACGCCCCCGCCCCTCTTCTTACCAGAAAGATGTTTGTTTCTGTCGGCGCGATGCGTGGAGAAACCCGTTGGCTGCACCGCTTCGGATAGCGTCTCTCCGGTGAGCCATGTTTCCGTGAAGAAAAGAACGTTACAGTCCTTGATAATGCTTCGTGCCTTCCTCAGGCAGATGTCCTGGATGGGTGAGGGCACGGTCCCAGTGATGTACTGTGCCATCTTCACAACGTGCAGGAGTGCCTTGCAGTTGTGGACGGAGATATTGCCAGAACAGGCCATGATGCATCCGCTCAGGACGATCTCAATGGTGCAGTAGTAGTATTTAGAGAGGAGGCAGCATGCCAAATTTCTTCAGCCACCTAGTAGAGACGCTGTTGTCATGTTGGTCCATGACGAGTCCGCAGTGAAGTGGTCGCTGACAAACTTAAAACTTGTGACTCTCTCTACTGGTTGTCATGACACCACCATGCCAGTTCACACACCTGCTCCATACAGGTTGACTCGTCGTTGTTGGTTATCAGGCCTACTGGTTATCAGGCCTACAACCGTGGTGTTGTGCAAAGCCACGCAGTCATGGGTGAACATGGACTGAGGACACACCCCTGGGGGTCACCTGTGTTGAGTCAGTGTCTCCTTAATTAACTTCTTATGGTATAGGGGACGGTTGCGTCCCACTTGGGCAATAAACAGTGAAAATGCAGTGCGGCAAATTTAAAAAAATGATATAAAAATCTAAAATTTCATTAAATCACACATGTAACATACTCAATTAAAGCTACACTCGTTGTGAATCCAGCCGACATGTCAGATTTTTAAAAGGCTTTTCGGCGAAAGCATAAGAAGCTATTATCTGATGATAGCCCAATAGTAAACAAAGAGAGTAGCATATTTCAATCTTGCAGGCGCTACATAAAACGCAGAAATAAAATATAAAACATGCATTACATTTGACGAGCTTCTTTTGTTGGCACTCCAATATGTCCCATAAACATCACAATTGGTCCTTTTGTTCGATTAATTCCGTCCATATATATCCAAATGTCCATTTATTTGACGCGTTTGATCCAGAAAACAACAGCTTCCAAAAAATGCAATGTCACTACAAAATATTTCAAAAGTTGCCTATAAACTTTGACAAAATATTTCAAACTACTTTTGTAATACAAGTTTAGGTATTTTTAAACGTTAATAATCAATCAATTGTAGACTGGTCTATCTGTGTTCAATACCTGAAGATAACAAACCCTGCTACTTTTCACGTCTTGCTCAATTCTCAACAGTGTTACCCAGTTCCCAAATGGCCTACTTCTTCATTGCACAAATGAATAACCTCAACCAAATTCCAAAGACTGGTGATATCCAGTGGAAGTGGTAGGAACTGAAAACAGGTTCCTAAGAATAAAATAATAATCTGAACGGTTAGTCCTTGGGGTTTTGCCTGCTACATAAGTTCTGTTATACTCACAGACAAGATTCAAACCGTTTTAGAAACTTCAGAGTGTTTTCTATCCAAATCTACTAATACTATGCATATCTTATATTCCTGGCATGAATAGCAGGAAGTTGAAATTGGGCATGCTATTTATCCAAATGCTGCCCCCTTAATCTACCCATCGTGTCCGATTTTTACAGTGAAAACACAACATATATTTATGTTAGATCACCACCAAATCCAAAAAAACACACAGCCATTTTTCCCAGCCAAAGATAGAGTCACAAAAGCAGAATTAGAGATCAAATTAATCACTAACCTTTGATAATCTTCATCAGATGACACTCATATGACATCATGTTACACAATACATTTATGTTATGTTCGATAATATGCATATTTATATCCACAAATCTCAGTTTACATTGACGCCATGTTCAGAAATGCCTCCAAAATATCTGGAGTAATTACAGAGAGCTATGCCAGATAACGGAAATACTCATCATAAACTTTGACGAAAGATACATGTTTTACATATAATTAAAGATACACTGGTTCTTAACGCAACCGCTGTATCAGATTTTTTTAAAAGCATACCATGCAATAATCTAAAACGGCGCTAAGACGTAAATATATTTCTCCGCCATGTTGAAGTCAAGAGAAATACGAAATTACATCATAAATAGTTCCTTACCTTTGATGATCTTTCATCAGAATGCAGTGCAAGGAGTCCTAGTTCCACAATAAATTGTTGTTTTTTTCCATAATGTCCATTACTAAAATTATATTTTAAAGGAGGAAGCTAAGTGATCAAAAGATGGCGCAGACAGAGACGGTCGCCTCGCTTCAAGTCATTTGGAAATTAAGCAGTAATTGGTGGTCGAAATTAGGGCACAAGTTTCCTTCCAGAGAGACATCAGACATTGTAACATTCTATGTTTTACGGAAACATTGCTCACTCGGGATATGTTGTCAGACAAAACAGCCATCGGGTTTCTTCATGCGTCGCGCCCACAGAAAAAACATCTCTCTGGTAAGTGGAAGGGCTGGGGTTTAATAACATACAGTAACTCAAGTCCTTTTGTTCACCTGACCTAGAAATCCTTACAATCAAATGCCGACTGCATTATCTCCCAAGACAATTCTCTTTGATTATAGTCAAAGCTGTGTATACCCCCCCCCCCATTTCCCCAGAAACAATATATCCTCAGGCCTCATTTATTGAAGCTGAGGATGTTAAGAAAGCTAATTTGAGAACAAGAAATCCGAAATTTTACTAGCACATTGACTTTCGTACCTGATCGAGCAAAACACTCGACTACTGCTAATCTAACTTCCGCAATGCATACAAGGCCCTTCCCCGCCCTCCTTTTGGCAAATCCAACCACGACTCCATCTTGCTCATACCGCCCTATAGGCAGCAACTCAAGCAGGATGTACCCGTGACTAAAACCATTCAATGCTGGTCTGACCCATTCATGCTTCAGATTGTTTTGATCACATGGACTGGAAAATGTTCCGGGAAGCCTCAGACAATAAAATCAATTTATACGCCGACTCTGTGTGTGGATTTATTAGGATGTGCATTGGAGAGGTTGTACCCACTGTGACTATTAAAACCTACCCCAACCAGAAACTGTGGATAGAAGGCAGCATTCGGGCAAAACTGAAAGTGCAAACCACCGCATTCAACCATGGAAAGAGGTCGGGAATCAGGCTGAATATAAACAGTATAGTTATTCCCTCCGCAAGGCAATCAAACAAGCAGAATGTCAGTATAGGGACAAAATGGAGTCGCAATTCAATGACCCAGACAAGCGACCTATGTGGCAGGATCTACAGGTAATTTCGGACTACAAATATATTCAGAAAATGCCTGGATGTTTACAATTTCGGTGATTCTCTTAGAAATGGGTAAAAGTACTGTATAGCAACCCCAGGTGTAAAATAGTAAATAGCGGCTACTTCTCAGAGTGTTTTGAATTGTCAAGAAGATTTGCTAGCTATTAAATCATATCAAATAGCAACATTAGAGGATTATAAATCCAAGGCTTAAAAAAAAAGGTGGTGTCCATGTATGCCGATGATTCAAGTTTTATATTTAATCTGCTAGCTAGATCCCTGCAATGTCTCATTGAAGATCTAGATAACTTTTCTGGACTCTCTGGACTAAAGCCTAATTATGATAAGTGTACAATATTACGTATTTGATCGTTAAAAAAATACAACTGGTACAAAACTATGCAGTTCATATTTAAAATGGGCTGACGGTGAAGTAGCATAAAAAAAACAATATTAAATCAGCCCTACACAATGAATTTCAATAGAAAACCGACAATATCCTGCAACAATGTAGAGGTAAATATCTGTCTATTTATGGAAAATCTGCCCTGATTAACTCCTTAGTCATATCTCAGTTTACTCACTTACTTATGGCTCTGCCTACTCCTGATGATTTGTTTTTCAAATCGTATGAGCAAAACATATTTAGCTTTATCTGGGACGCTAAACCAGACAAGATACAGTGTGCCTATCTATATTTATACATTTGTATATTTTTATTTAAACTGGTAAGTTGTCTGAGAACACATACTCATTTACAGCAACAACCTGGGGAATAGTTACAGGGTAGAAGAGGGGGGATGAATGAGCCAATTATAAACCGGGGATGATTAGGTGGCCATGATGGTATGAAGGACAGATTGTGAATTTAGCCAGGACACTGTGGTTAACACCCCTACTCTTGCGATCAGGGCCATGGGATCTTTATGGGATCTTTACAGCCTTTTGCCTGTGTATGGATTTCGATGTCTCATTTTTGATTGACTGCAAATGATACCTTTTTCAAAGTCTCTCTTTTTCAAACAAGCATTGCAGGGCTGGCTCCAATTTTAATTTCATCCCCCTGAAAAGATAGAACAAATATTATGGCTGAATATAAATGTGCTGGGTTATGAAAGACCTGTATTTATGGGAAACAAGTTTGAAAAAGGGTATTTTGTATTTAAATGATATTGTAAATTGGAATGGTTGACTTGTCTTTCATGGAGTTATCAGAATTATTTGGAAAGGTCTACTCAGTCCAAGATTATAACCAATTGATTACAGCATTACCCCAAAAATGGAGGCAGGTGGCAGCAGGAGGTAGGGAAGGTGTCTGTCTGCCCAATATAAATTATCAGAACTTGCAGAGGAATACAAATAGCATAAATAGGAAAGTATACCAGTTTCATTTGAGGACCAGGATGTTGTGTCATTTAGATTGCAAAATAGTTGGGAAGCGATATTTGATTTACCGATTCCATGGGACAGGGTTTATGAGTTAATTCAAGACTTGTGCTTTTCAGCTAATGCAGATTTTGTTGAGAATACAGAATCAATTGACCATTTATTTTAGAATTTCCCTCAAGTGGCTTCTCAGGAATGGTTGAAAATGCAAAACATTGATCTAAAATTGACACCAAATATCCTTTTGGAGATCAAGTCAATTAATAATTATAGTTTCTCAACTCAATCTGTAGTCTATTCAATAGAAATTGTATGTTAATCACAGCCTAGTTGAAATATGCTGCGTAGTGTCTGGCCAGCAGAGACAGGTGGGATGGGCTAAGGGAAGCTGAGGTTTGGGATGTGGAATTGGAGATAAGGGGGAGTGGAGTTGCTGGGCAAAGGATAGACAGATGTCAAATGAATTCCAAATACAAATACATTTGAATGACACTGAGGGGCTTTGTTGATACAGTTGAGGCTGATGCCATGCAGGTGTTTGTACAAATGCTCATAGATGGACATGGTTCCATACATCGTTGGCCTTGCTGTTATATTGGCCTGTATGTTTCTCGTTCATTGGTGGTGCATGGAATTCAATGTATTTCTCAGGGTGGAATCTGATGCTTGAGGGGCAGCTCTTGGAGGGCTGTATCGGTCAGGTCCCCATTTGACAGTGGGAGATCTGTCGACGTGCCGTTGACCCTTTGTGTCTCTGGCTAAGAGGCTGTTAGATGACTAATGTGATGTGGTTGGGCAGCTTCCCTGTAAGTATGTTTATTACCAGATGAAATAGTCAAACTGAATCTACACAGAAAGGGAACATTTGGTTCATGAGCCAACCACTTAACGAGCAAGGTTTGTAGAGTCTACACATTGTATTAAAATGTTTACCTATCCAGGCCTGCTTTGTGACCAGCTGTTGATGCATGCGAATTAGGACCAGTAAGAGAGAATAAAGGACACATGTTCAGTAATATTGGTGTGACATTTATTAATGTACAAGAGGCAACTAGTATCGTCTTCCTGCCGCTTCGTTTAATTCAGCCACAGTTCAGAAATTGTTTAAGAAATGCTTCAGCACAATGTACACGGGTTGGAGGAAAACAGCACGACCTGATGAAGATATCCCAGAAGCCTTGTACATCTTCAGGTTCCCCAGGAAGATATCCTGCAAGACAAAATCGTCAGCAGGGTAGCCTAGTGGTTAGAGAGTTGGACTAGTAACCGAAAGGTTGCAAGTACAAATCATGAGCTGACAATGTACAAATATTTCGTTCTGCCCCTGAACAGGCAGTCAACCCACTGTTCCTAGGCCATCATTGAAATTAAGAATTTGTTCTTAACTGCCATGCTAAATAAAGGTAAAATACAACACGAATTCTAGTTCCCAGTCATGTGCACCTATACAAAACTCACATTCAGTCACAGGTGTAAGCCACATCCAAGTACTTATAGGTTCCGACACAGGGGTCACCGAACACAGAGTTGGATACCTTGACGATACACTGGCGCTTTCCATCACACCTGTGTGTCAACAGGTAGAGGTTAACACCACAGCCAATGACTTCCTACAGCTAAATGCACACTGAAGGTTTCAGTACCTTTCTGCCATTTTGCTGGTGGTGGATTGGCTGAGGCAGTTGGTGTTTTTGAGTTGTTGATGTGGGCGCCCAATGGAACACACATCGTGTTGACGACGACCATAGTTGGCACGCTGAATACGGATCTCACCTCGATCTGAGGAAGAGAAAGGACAAACCTTGGTGTTGTGTGGGCTAGTGACTAATATACACGGCACCACATGATTAAACTGTACGGTAGTGTTGACCAGCTTACCACATAGTAGTTGAGAATCAGAGCCTTCACATATGATGCTGCTTACTGCAAAGACAACACAGGAGTTACACCACTGGCCAGACAAATTAAGACATACATTAGCCTGGTGAAGTGTTAGTGATGCGCACTAACAGGGAATGTTGATTTCAGGTGCATTTTCTAAATTATAAACTCGTTAGCATGAACCAAAGTACAAAAAGTTAGGCGCGTCATCTTCCACCGTTACCTTTTAGTTTCACTTCCTTATGAGCAGTTCTCGAAATGCTAACATTTTAAGCAAACTGGCTGGCTAGACCTAAACTGTTGAAAAAATAAAGTCGACCCGCTACACCCAATCTGTGCAGTTTGTGCCATCTGTCAGATTGGCTATAAACCCTGCAAAACTGTAGGAGTTGCGCTAGCTAGTTACCGTTCACGTCAATTTAACAAGGAACAGCAGCAGCATATGAGACAAGTCAAAAAAGTTACTGCAAAAAGGGTCAATGCAGATAGTCATTCAGCAGTTAAGGCTTGGGGGAAGTAGAAGCCTTTCAGGGTCCTGTTGGTTCCAGACTTGGTGCAGCCGTACCATTTGTTATGGAGTAGCAGAGACCAGTATAACTTGGGGGGTGCGAGTCTTTGACAATGTAGAGCCTGCCGACACAGGTGGTGTCGAAATCCTGATGCAGGGAGCGCGGCCTCTGATGTACTGGGCCGTACGCGATACCCTCTGTAGCACCTTGTGGTCAGATGCCATACCTAGTGGTGATGCAGCCAGTCAAAAAGCTCTCAATGGTGTAGAATTCAGAATCGGAGGGCTGACACCAATCCTTTTAGCCTCCTGGCAGGGAAGGGCTCAGCCCTCCATTTCCTGTAGTCCACTACCAGTTCCTTCGGCATCTTGGCACCACACTGCCAGGTCTCTGACCTCCCTATAGGCTACTCAAACTAAACAAGTTGCATATCCACAGCTTGCTAGGGTTAGTTAGCAGTTGAGGGTGGTTTACACTTGGAGAAACAAAAGTTAACAAGCTGGTACCATAGGGGAACCAACCCATTATATTCCTTTTCTAGCAATCAGCTGAGCTTACTTTTTTACAAGATTAAAAGTGGGTAGGAGAATTAAACAATGTCCCAACATGACACAGTCATACCAACACTAAATATTAAATACTAAATATTATTAGCACACATTCAGAGACTGACTTGTTTCTTGCTGTTGGACACAGGAGTATTTGGTGTCCAGGTACTTATAAGTCCCGACACAGGGGTCTCCAAAAACGAAATTGGATGCAGGGACAATACACTCGCTCTTCCCACCGCATCTGTGTGTTTCAAAGACATGTTGAGGTCATGAGTTCATACAGGTAAACACAACAGGTTCCAGCACATTTCTGCCATCTTGCTGGTGGTTGTTTACACTACAGCCAAGGAGTTACAGGTTCTAGTACCTTTCTGCCATCTTGCTGGTGGAGGATTGGCTGAGGCAGTTGGTGTCGGTGAGTTGGTTATCAGGGCGCCCAATAGAACAAACATCGTGTTGACGACGACCGTAGTTCGCACGCTTGATATGGATCTTACCTCCATCTGAGGGAGATGGAGAACAGTGAGGCACGAAGGAGAGCCAAGTATGGGTCTCTATGGTGTGGGCTAGTGACGCTAATCTACAGTATAAACGATCATAGGTGGTCGGTGAGTATACTGTTCAGCAGTGTGGACTAGCTTACCACATTGCAGTAAAGCATCAGAGCCTTCACACGTGATGCTGATTGCTGCCAGGACAAATAAACAGGAATTACACACCACTCACATTAGCTTGGTTAAGTAGTATCATCATTATTACATACAGTACCTCCATCTGTTAGTGTGCAGCAAGCTGTAGCCAGCACTGAAACAACATCACACAGCTAGTTCAGCAACATTCAACATCATATGCACTTGGACCATGAAGCTACAACTCAGCATTGGTCTCTATACGCAAGTTCAGCATTTGGTCTCATATTCCATGCTTTGAATACCTTTTTGCCCAAAAGGAACTGAATGTCCCTCAAATCATATTACATGTACTTCTTTTCACTCACAAATACAAACATTGTCATATATATTTAAATTCTAATCTGCATCAGATACAGATTTTGTATACTCACATGTGACCACCGTCAGTCTCAAAATGCACATGATGCCAGGTACAGGAGTGGTACTAACAGAGAAAATGCAACTGATGATAACAAGATCCAATACACCTGGTATTTATGTTATGTGACATGTCTTAATTTACCCAGGTGTATCTATTTGTCTCCAGGTGCACCTCATTGCAATTAGGGGCCTGCGTTTGGTGGTCAAAACCTGGCTATTGAGTCAGTCTCATGGAGTTAGATAGAGGACTCTAGATGGATGAAATCCATGTTGGCATGAACATTGCCACTGAGGGCTTCCAACAAAGTAGCCATCTAGGTGGAGCTTCTCAAATCAAATCAAATCAAATTTTATTTGTCACATAAACATGGTTAGCAGATGTTAATGCGAGTGTAGCGAAATGCTTGTGCTTCTAGTTCCGACAATGCAGTAATAACCAACAAGTAATCTAACTAACAACTCCAAAACTACTGTCTTATACACAGTGTAAGGGGATAAAGAATATGTACATAAGGATATATGAATGAGTGATGGTACAGAGCAGCATAGGCAAGATACAGTAGATGGTATCGAGTACAGTATATATATATGAGATGAGTATGTAAACAAAGTGGCATAGTTAAAGTGGCTAGTAATACATGTATTACATAAGGATACAGTCGATGATATAGAGTACAGTATATACGTATGCATATGAGATGAATAATGTAGGGTAAGTAACATTATATAAGGTAGCATTGTTTAAAGTGGCTAGTGATATATTTACATCATTTCCCATCAATTCCCATTATTAAAGTGGCTGGAGTTGAGTCAGTGTCATTGTGTTGGCAGCAGCCACTCAATGTTAGTGGTGGCTGTTTAACAGTCTGATGGCCTTGAGATAGAAGCTGTTTTTCAGTCTCTCGGTCCCAGCTTTGATGCACCTGTACTGACCTCGCCTTCTGGATGATAGCGGGGTGAACAGGCAGTGGCTCGGGTGGTTGATGTCCTTGATGATCTTTATGGCCTTCCTGTAACATCGGGTGGTGTAGGTGTCCTGGAGGGCAGGTAGTTTGCCCCCGGTGATGCGTTGTGCAGATCTCACTACCCTCTGGAGAGCCTTACGGTTGAGGGCGGTGCAGTTGCCATACCAGGCGGTGATACAGCCCGCCAGGATGCTCTCGATTGTGGATCTGTAGAAGTTTGTGAGTGCTTTTGGTGACAAGCCGAATTTCTTCAGCCTCCTGAGGTTGAAGAGGCGCTGCTGCTCCTTCTTCACGATGCTGTCTGTGTGAGTGGACCAATTCAGTTTGTCTGTGATGTGTATGCCGAGGAACTTAAAACTTGCTACCCTCTCCACTACTGTTCCATCGATGTGGATAGGGGGGTGTTCCCTCTGCTGTTTCCTGAAGTCCACAATCATCTCCTTAGTTTTGTTGACGTTGAGTGTGAGGTTATTTTCCTGACACCACACTCCGAGGGCCCTCACCTCCTCCCTGTAGGCCGTCTCGTCGTTGTTGGTAATCAAGCCTACCACTGTTGTGTCGTCCGCAAACTTGATGATTGAGTTGGAGGCGTGCGTGGCCACGCAGTCGTGGGTGAACAGGGAGTACAGGAGAGGGCTCAGAACGCACCCTTGTGGGGCCCCAGTGTTGAGGATCAGCGGGGTGGAGATGTTGTTGCCTACCCTCACCACCTGGGGGCGGCCCGTCAGGAAGTCCAGTACCCAGTTGCACAGGGCGGACTGATGGACTGATGACGAGCTTGGAGGGTACTATGGTGTTGAATGCCGAGCTGTAGTCGATGAACAGCATTCTCACATAGGTATTCCTCTTGTCCAAGATTGGGTTAAGGCAGTGTGCAGTGTGGTTGAGATTGCATCGTCTGTGGACCTATTTGGGCGGTAAGCAAATTGGAGTGGGTCTAGGGTGTCAGGTAGGGTGGAGGTGATATGGTCCTTGACTAGTCTCTCAAAGCACTTCATGATGACGGATGTGAGTGCTACGGGGCGGTAGTCATTTAGCTCAGTTACCTTAGCTTTCTTGGGAACAGGAACAATGGTGGCCCTCTTGAAGCATGTGGGAACAGCAGACTGGTATAGGGATTGATTGAATATGTCCGTAAACACACCGGCCAGCTGGTCTGCGCATGCTCTGAGGGCGCGGCTGGGGATTCCGTCTGGGCCTGCAGCCTTGCGAGGGTTAACACGTTTAAATGTCTTACTCACCTCGGCTGCAGTGAAGGAGAGATGGATGTTTTCGTTGCAGGCCGTGTCAGTGGCACTGTATTGTCCTCAAAGCGGGCAAAAAAGTTATTTAGTCTGCCTGGGGGGCAAGACATCCTGGTCCATGACTGGGCTGGATTTCTTCCTGTAGTCCCGTGATTGACTGTAGACCCTGCCACATGCCTCTTGTGGTCTGAGCCGTTGAATTGAGATTCTACTTTGTCTCTGTACTGGCGCTTAGCTTGTTTGATAGCCTTGCGGAGGGGAATAGCTGCACTGTTTGTATTCGGTCATGTTACCAGACACCTTGCCCTGATTAAAAGCAGTGGTTCGCGCTTTCAGTTTCACACGAATGCTGCCATCAATCCACGGTTTCTGGTTAGGGAATGTTTTAATCGTTGCTATGGGAACGACATCTTCAAAGCACGTTCCAATGAACTCGCACACTGAATCAGCGTATTCGTCAATGTTGTTATCTGACGCATAACGAAACATCTCCCAGTCCACGTGATGGAAGCAGTCTTGGAGTGTGGAGTCAGCTTGGTCGGACCAGCGTTGGACAGACCTCAGCGTGGGAGCCTCTTGTTTAGTTTCTGTCTGTAGGCAGGGATCAACAAAATGGAGTCGTGGTCAGCTTTTCCGAAAGGGGGGCGAGGCAGGGCCTTATATGCGTCGCGGAAGTTAGAGTAACAATGATCCAAGGTCTTTCCACCCCTGGTTGCGCAATCGATATGCTGATAAAATTTAGGGAGTCTTGTTTTCAGATTAGCCTTGTTAAAATCCCCAGCTACAATGAATGCAGCCTCCGGATAAATCGTTTCCAGTTTGCAGAGAGTTAAATAAAGTTCGTTCAGAGCCATCGATGTGTCTGCTTGGGGGGGGGGATATATACGGCTGTGATTATAATCGAAGAGGAATTCTCTTGGTAGATAATGCAGTCTACATTTGATTGTGAGGAATTCTAAATCAGGTGAACCAAAGTATGTTTCTTTCATCACACCATGTCACGTTGGCCATAAGGCATACGCCCCCGCCCCTCTCTTACCAGAAAGATGTTTGTTTCTGTCGGCGCGATGCGTGGAGAAACCCGTTGGCTGCACCGCTTCGGATAGCGTCTCTCCGGTGAGCCATGTTCCGTGAAGAAAAGAACGTTACAGTCCTTGATAATGCTTCGTGCCTTCCTCAGGCAGATGTCCTGGATGGTGAGGGCACGGTCCCAGTGATGTACTGTGCCATCTTCACAACGTGCAGGAGTGCCTTGCAGTTGTGGACGGAGATATTGCCAGAACAGGCCATGATGCATCCGCTCAGGACGATCTCAATGGTGCAGTAGTAGTATTTAGAGAGGAGGCAGCATGCCAAATTTCTTCAGCCACCTAGTAAGACGCTGTTGTCATGTTGGTCCATGACGAGTCCGCAGTGAAGTGGTCGCTGACAAACTTAAAACTTGTGACTCTCTCTACTGGTTGTCATGACACCACCATGCCAGTTCACACACCTGCTCCATACAGGTTGACTCGTCGTTGTTGGTTATCAGGCCTACTGGTTATCAGGCCTACAACCGTGGTGTTGTGCAAAGCCACGCAGTCATGGGTGAACATGGACTGAGGACACACCCCTGGGGTCACCTGTGTTGAGTCAGTGTCTCCTTAATTAACTTCTTATGGTATAGGGGACGGTTGCGTCCCACTTGGGCAATAAACAGTGAAAATGCAGTGCGGCAAATTTAAAAAAATGATATAAAAATCAAAAATTTCATTAAATCACACATGTAACATACTCAATTAAAGCTACACTCGTTTGAATCCAGCCGACATGTCAGATTTTAAAAGGCTTTTCGGCGAAAGCATAGAAGCTATTACTGATGATAGCCAATAGTAACAGAGAGTAGAATATTTCAATCTTGCAGGCGCTACATAAAACGCAGAAATAAATATAAAA